>NC_091931.1:12383360-12683360 GCF_041260155.1 Ptychodera flava | reverse complement strand
ACACAAAAGTAAAACTTTGAACAGTAAAGACTCTAATTTAAATGGAAAAATGTGTGACTAAATGGAATCTTTTATTTTTATCAAATTTGCCATTATTACACCCAAAATTTCTGAGATTAAACATTAATTTCATGGAATATTTTAACCTTCCAGTATTGTCAATTTTGTAAAACATTTTATAAGTGGCATCTAAGTTGTACATATGTCTTGTACTTTTGAAAAAAAAATTCTCGGTAGGTCACTGTGCTCATTTTTTCACAATTTGGTTAAACATAGCTAGGAATACACAAATTTCATACTCTCTCATGATTGTCATTTTGTGTGCTTTTCAGCTGGTGCCATTGAACTGGCCACAGTTTGATAAACTCAAGTCGGCTTAGACTGAGAAATCCAAAAAGTTCACTGATGCATTTAAAAATGAATCAATTTAAGAACTTGCCCTAGGTATATGGCTCTACAACCTGCTGATAAGAGGTAGTGTTGAACATTTGCGTGCAGAACGACACATTACATGTTTTTTTTACTCTGCGTGCATTCCTAATTAATATGCGGCTATATGGTAATTTTGGGGGGGGGACTTGAAAATTTTTGAGGGTATCGAGGGGGGGGGACTTGAAAATTTTTGAGGGTATTGAGGGGGGGGATCTGAAAAAAAATAAGATTTCAATCGCGATTCCTCCAGCCCCCCCCTCACCATTTTTTTTGAACGCGGCCTTACACACAAACACTACATATATACGGTACATGTAAGACATCAAGAAATGGGTAAAATGTTTCCGGCAGCACATCTGGGACCTCAGAGCATTCTGATAGACTCAGTTTTGTGCTTATGTATGCAAGGACACAGTGAACCAGCTGCAGCCTGGCCAGCTTATCTAGTGAATGACAAGCTTCAGAAAAAACCTGGCCAGCTGATACAATGAGAATGTCATTAAAATTGCAACAGTAACAAGAAATCCTTACAGCCTGCATGAATAAATAATTGTCTCCATCAAGGACTCAAGTGCAATGACACATGGCACCTGGAAGGGAGACAGATATTTTAAGGGTACGTTAATCACAAAGGTGTATCACAAAGGTGTATCGTCCAATATGTACCAATAGAGATACATATTTAATACTCAATACCTTTACCGGAAGTGTATGTGGTAGCCCATAAGGCCCTTGGCATTTCTCAGGCGAATGTGGTACATATAGTTCTAAATGCTCCCCAAGTGTGGTTTTCACATTCCCCACACCATCTACATGTGCCAGTATGCAACAATCTGCCAAAGTACACTTGTACATGAACCAATAAATTTGATCAAGTACCATACACCATGCCATGCACTTTCACCAAGAACATACATAAGTATAATATTGCCTGAGCCATTAGATATGGAAATTGCCAGATTAGGAGGAATTACCATATTATATTCTCCATCATCAAAATATAACTTTACACTATTGAAACATTTGGAAGCTACATAAGATGACAAACATTGAAACAGTGAAGGAAATGTGTCATATGCATGTATTTTCAGTTTTAATAGACAAAAGTATTTCATAAAACAAATCCTGGCATTATGAACATATTGGAAACCATGCAGACTAAGCTGCAATACTACAAGCACAAACAGCACATTTAACACAAGATTCAAGGCAAGGTATAATGTCTTCAGGTCTGCATAGATGATTAACAGTTGATAACAGTCACTGTTAGTTTCCATATGCAAAAGACATGATATGCAGACTATAACAGACAGTGTATGATGATATTAGAATTTCATCTGGTGCAATATTCAACATAGGTCTATAAATTATTCATCATGAACACAGCACAAACTTGTATGCTAAATCAGATAATATGGCTGCACTGTATTCATGCACGGCATCAGTCGCTTTAAATTTCAGTTTCTGAAAAAAGCATACATCCTTTATGACAGTACACCATATGGCTGTATGGGTAGAGTATATCAGAATAGCTTGATGGAAAATGCACCCACTGCTTTGCTATCCTTTCACTGGTGAGAAGAATTCAGAATAAATGAGGCTGCACATTTCCGTTTTGAAGATTCATCGCAGGAACTCTACTAAGTGCTGTTCCGGCACTCGCTGGTTCATCATCCATGATGAGCTGGATGGAAGGTACACCTCAGGAAAATCATTTTAACATGTACTCCTCAACTCAACATGAAGAGTGTATGGTAAATAGTTCCGTTCATCACATTTTTTTCTCAGTGTTAACAGCTGATAATATTTCTTTGATCAGGTTAATTCATGTGTTAATTGATAATGTTACAATTGTAAAAAAATGTACAGAGATCGCACCATTTGATTTATGTACTGCTCTCATTCTGCATGATTTTGTGGTAAAATCAATGAATAAAAGAAAAACCTGCATGTAAGATAACAGAAAAAGACTTCTTAATTTGAAATACTGAAGTTACTTTCGGTCATGATATCTCGATGCACCTCATCATCATAGCTGTAAAATTTAAATTATGCGATGTAGATTATGACAGACATGTTTTAACTTTCATCAATCACCATCATATCTTGGATACAGTGTTTACATTGGTCATATGGGTCCCATACGACCTTTGAGCGCAGTTCCGATGACTGTATCCCTTTAAAAGTCATGATGTATGGATGTACATTTTTTCAGAACCTTGTATTCAATCTTTGTAAAAACCATTCATTTTAAAATTATCAAATCACATTTGCCGATAATTTGCTGGTAAATTTAAGGTCATATTTTAACATGTTGTATGAAACTTCTGGAGAACGTCACATGATAAGTCAGGGATGGTAAAGTTTTAGCCAGTCTCCAAATGTCAAAACTGCATATGATGCACTGTTTATCAACAACTGGGGTTATCAAGAGTTAATCAGCTGTTTAAATATCAACCTTTTTCTACAGGTGGAGCCACAACTTTATTGACATCTTTTAGTGATTGCCTTTATGAATAGATGATGCAAAAAGGAAGAATATATATATACTCAAAACATGCGACTGAAATATTTAATGTTATATAACAATTTCATCTAACATTCATACTGGTATTTCCACTATGTAGTGTTGACTTTCTGAGTACTGAAGTCAATTTTTGTCCCTTTAAAAAATATCACATGACAATCTTTTTCAGATTTTTTCCAAAATTTTGATCAAAAACTGCAGCCAATGAAAAGTAATGTCTATTTGGTCCAAAATTATCAAAGAAATTACTGTAAAACTCATAAAAATTGGTGAAAGGTTGCACTCAAATTTTGGTGGGAAAAATTACAGCACTCATATTAGTAAAGTACGTAGGTGTAAAATTTCACATAATGCAGAAACTACTGAATCACATATGCTTAAACTACTGTGGTGCTATTAGCAGTCAAAACATTGTTACATTACAAATTTCTGTTCCAATTCTGTGATAAACTTGCTGGGTGGATTTATTTCCGAAGTCACAAGGGAAAAGAGATCCACGGATGGAAATCCTTCACCAGGGGATGCTTCTGTGAGTGAAAACACTGAATGGATGGACTAATCCAGCAGAAAGTTTGTGATTATTGCAGCGTGTGATTGAAAAACACAGATACAAGGACTTTGTTCAACCAACAAACATTCAATTCTAAATCCTTTTTAACTTGCCACAAAAGTGAAGATATTACTTTTTTTAACTGTAGGCTTTGCCAACTTGAACTCATTAACATCTTAAAGTACTGCTATTCACGCACACAAAAAACAAAGTAATCCTAACGTATGTACAAAAAAGCTTCAAATCACTGGATACAAAACCACTATCTAGGGTATTAGTTTCCCTTCATTGATAAAATGAAATGGTGGAACTGCCCATCTGAAGTTACACATTGATGCACTGATGTGTGACAAGATTATCATCACTTTTTGACAGCTCATACAGTGCACTTCAGAGAGGTAAATTTGACACTTGCTTCCGCTTTAACAACTGTAACCCTTGTGAGTCTTATTCCTGTCTTCTACATATACCTTGCGTAAATTTACTAACATTAAGGCATACAGTGAAATGTGAGACAGGAAAGCGCACATATCATTTTTCATGACTACTAGCTGTCAAAACTAAATTACTTTCACAGGCCATTACAATACCCTATCAGGGGATTATACATCACTAAGTCAGCTGCTGCTAGCTGCCTCCCCTGCCTGCCACTTCCTCAATTAATATCAGGGTCACTTTATGATTTCTGGGAAACTAATGGCCTTTGTTCCCTCAGACAGCCATAGGAGAAATCTGATATTTCACCAAAGCAAAAAAGCCAGATAAACAACAATTATATAGGAGAGATGAATTCATCCTTTTGTAACAGTCAAGGATAACAAAGAATGGTGATAACTTGCATGTAACAAATTTTGGAACCATGAAGAATATTTCTGACAATACTGCTAAAATTATTTTCGAAGGGGAGGTCATGGCATTAGATGACTCATGCTTTTAAAACACTGAGAACAATACAAATTTACTAGCATTTACCTCAAAACAACTTGTGCAATGCACTTCTTTCAATACTAAAACCAACATGTAAAATACATGGTGATATGTGTACAGCACAACTGCCTCCTGGCACACCATATTTTTGTTGCAATTGATAACTAGAATTCCTTGCCTTTTCTCATTAATTTCCTTTTAATGAATACAACATTTGTAGCTTGTGTACTAATAAACATTATTTCAAATTTTAAATCAAAATTTGCAAGTCCGCAGCAGCGTGTACAAGTGATTTAATATTCCAGTAAATGGGGGTAGAAACCCATACAGTACTTTACATCATACATACATGTCCATTACTAAGTGTATATGCACGAAATGGGGCTAAAAAATCAACTCAGTGTCGTCAGAACAAACTGTAAGGCAATACACTGTGGCTTCTCATTTCAATACCAGACATACAGGTGAAGGACATGCATACATGTATGCCACAGATCATGCCAATTTATAGGAATATAAACAGAGAGCTTACCAGAACAGACGTGATGTAATACTACTCGAGCGGAACTCTATTGACAGTGATTCTTTCAATCAATCTCTGCTCATGTCAGTTCAGTCCATATTTATCCACAGTAACTCTTTAGTGTTGCTACCAAAAAGCTGTACAGCACCAGACATGTAGTATGCTATGTTGAATACACATAAGTATTTATGACCAAGAAAACTGGTAAAGCCAAAATGGTGCTACAAGATCAGCTCCGGTTAAAAAGCCATCAGTGGAAATGTTGTGATGATTTCAGTCGGCTCTATTGGATTGTTTAGTTGCACTACGGTATATTATACTGGGGGTACATTCATCTGCAGCATGAGAAATAACGCCTGACTTATGAAGTTTGGAAGAGCTAGCCAATCAGGGACGTGGGCTATTCCATTACAGATACAAAAGAGTTACAATGGGGGATGTAGCATTTCTAACGGGTGTTTGGTCATATTACCCCCAAAAAGTCATAATTTTTTAGGTTTGCCTGGAAATAATTAGAGTTTATTACAAAATGTTGTGAGTTAACATACCAGTACTTGGAAAATATTACAAAATTCTGGTCATTATTTCAAAAATTCCTGTTACTCTTTAGTTACAATATTTGTCAAAATGTAGACTTCTTTTATCTGTTATCAGCCAAAATACATTTTCTTCATTTAATTATTTTAGTGTGATTTAACAGAAAAGTTAGCAAAGTCACGTACGGTATATTGTGTGATAGACCCTTAAGAAAAACACATTCAGTAACGGCATGTATCATTGAATTTCACTGAAAACAGGATTTTGATTTTATTAGTTTGTTTCTTATTTTCTTTCTAAATGTGAGATAGAAAGAATAAATAACAAAGATTTATTCTAAAACATTCAGAGCAGTCACAAGACCAAATGAAAGCAAAAATTAAATAATTATTTCACAATGTTCAGTGATTTCACTGCACATCAGTATATACAAAGCATTTAAATAGTTGAATAATATATGTATGTAACATTTTTGTTCATCAGAGACTATTTTACGCAGGCCAACTTGAAACTGGTGCATTTGGGTAGCTGCATTGAATTCACAAACATGTAATTTGCATGAAGTTGCTACATGTACACATTCCTAAGAAAACGAAAACTTTGGCACTTCAAGGATTGTTTCACCACTCAAGACAGAAACAGGACGGTGTGTTTTCTATGCTCAAATGAAACTACCAGTAAAACTACTCCTTGTTTGTTCTTTTTATAAAATGTGAACATTTTCACTGTGTTCTCAAATTTGTTCACCTGGAGTGAACCAAGGTTAACATGCAATTCAGACCAACCCACTAATTATCATGGCATGCCAGTTAGATGACCCCCTACTGATGGCCAATTGAAATGACACACTGATCTGGCATTGATAGGCATGTCACCTTGATGGACACAAACAGCATGTAATTAGATGATTTGTAATTCAATGATTTTAGCGAAATCACTCACAGCCTTTGGAGAGATGCAGGGCACAGATATTAATTCAGAGCATTCTAGGTATTCCCCTATGCACATATGAGACTATGCATGGGTCAAGATAGACAAGATAAGGTAAGTGAAACTGACATATTACACATGTAGTACAGGGAATTATGTAATGAAACAAAGGCAAAACTTCAACAGAGATTGCAGACGATGTATGTGTTGATTTTTAGACCTGTATTGATAGGACTGTTACAGTACCAAATTTAACATCATCAGAATTGATAAAGTTTCAAAATATGAGAATGACATCATGATTCTTTGTACTTCAAATTTGTACTCCAGGGAGAAGACTGCAAAAATCTATTCGCTTTATATGATAAATATAATTCACTATCATCAACAGTTATAATGGGAAAATATTTTGAGAAGAACAAGACAATGGCCAAAGATTCAATATCTTAAGATGTCTTGAAAGTCTTAATCATTTTGAAAGATCACTAATATTTTACAGAAATTTTACCTATGATTAGATTTCTTTCTCATTATGGGATAAAGGAATCAGTGATAAACGCAGTTATGATCTTTCCTGTTTAGCATGGTCAAAGTGCCAAGGGAAGGCAGACTATGCCATATAGCTTAGGGAAAGTACTGGTATGGTATCATAAAACTGTTGTTTAGGTTGAAGTAAATCATGCCATCAATTGATAAAATGATAAGTTGTAGCACAGCAGTCTAGTCTTTGTGGTAGATTTGTACTGAAAAACATATTTATCCGTAAACAAAGGTGTCTGACACGTTCATGGAAAATCCAATCAAGCGTTTGTGTATTGAGCATAGCTTTATGGGCTGTTTTTAGTGGTGTATTAAAATACATATTCATAGATATTGAAGTGACAGTGGTCAGAATGATGGCTTGAATTTTTAAGAGAGAGAGCGTAAATTAAACAAAACTTGTATGCATGTGATATATCAGAGGAGGGTTGAGCTAATGCAGTTCTAAGTCTAAGATCTGGGATTGCTATATTTCAAGACCAAGACCATGCAGTCAATTTGCCATTCAACTGGTCAAGATAACACTATTCACCCCTTCTGTATACTTGGACTTGAATTTGTCATGCAAGACTACCAAACCAAATCAAGGACCACCAACTAAGGTATGGAATGACTAAAGTTAACTCCTAATGAGCAATTTAAACTCTACCACACATGGAGGAGCATTGTTAAAGACTGTACCTACTAGGTCTCTTTCAAGGTGCGTGTTGTTACATCACAATCTTTTTTACTTGTGAGTTTGTGGTTGGGGAAGCCCTACAGAAAAGTATTCAGATGTGACAGACACCTTGTGCCTCAGGCATCCTGTACTTATCACACATCATGCATTGTACTATTAAATACCCATTCTTTAATGCAGTTGTGAATTTATAATTTCAGGAAAAGATATTGATAATTCAATGAAATACTGAAATCCTTTCAATACAGTTGATATCCTGTGAATTTCAACAGCATTTTCTTCCTTTCTTTCCCACTTCCTTTCTTTCTTTACACAAGTATTACAGTAAGGAACTGTTAGTTACAGATTCACAAATATTCATGGAAGCCATACAACAACCCTCATGTTTATCACTGGTATCCAAATTACAGTTTGAAAGCTGCAAAAAATCTCACTGCTACTTACAAACTTTGCACTGCTTCATCACAAAATTCTAAACTGAGAGGAGGGAAATATGGGATACCACACCACAGCAGCAATCACCTGTGAATGTACCGGTACCACTTTGGCCTCTTCTTTTCATAGTAATATACAACTTAATAATAGTCATTCAGTAATATTGTAAACCTGTTTTTCTTGAGGGTCTATGACCTGAGTCATTTGCAGACAAACTACATGTACACACTTTTGCATAAATGTCCAATCTTTAAAGGAGTACTTCTACTGTCACAACAAGGATGGGTGGTGGGTACTGTATCATATCACGCATGTTTACCAGTCCCTGCACACAGTTTTATTAAAAGCCATTTGAAACTCAGTGAAAGGTATCAGAATGATGCAGGCACAGCCTGGACCCCCCCCCCCCCCCCCCCCCCCCCTTCCACACTCTTTTTTTCTTAGGATTGACATCAATCCAGCAAACTCAATTGCAACTTGTAAGAGGATGGCAATCTACATCTGCTCCGGTGCACTGAATATCAGGAGTTACATTACCGAAACACCATGATGTCTACTTCAAGATTATTCCTCAATACAGTGGCTGCTTTGCTCAATCAATTCTAACGACTTCAGCCCTGCTGGCCACTGATTATCACCACAAACCAACATGACTCCCCAATGCCAAACCTCATGTAGTACAAAGCCATTCCTAGTGAGAGTTTTAACAGTCATTATCTGCAGATGGATAACAGTCCTGAACTCATTGTGCTAACATGGACAGATATTCCATACACATGGATCATTAGCAGGTACTGACATTTCCTACGTTTTCTTTTGGAATGCCATTAACCTTCAACCATAGAAATTTTCAGCCGCATTGAAAAGCTTTCTGCTGGCTGATGTCTGCTAGCGATCGCTGTAAAAGGAGATCGCACCGCTGTCACACAAATTACCGCCTTGGTAATCAGCCTACTGCACAGAGAATGACAAAGTGAAACACATAGGTCCTGAGGCCCGGGGTCCTGTGGTTTTCACATGTAAAATGTTAATTTTCATGTCTTTGGGAAAATACACTTAATAGCCACAATAAATCCTTGCATGGCTGACCTCAAAATCAATCAAAATAGTAATCAAGTAATTTGCAGCCTATAAATGTTGTGTCATTGAAGGGAATCAAATTTGCATTATTTTTGAAATGGGTAACTCAATTACAAATTCTGAAATTGAGAATCCAATCAGTGGTGGCAATTAATTAGTATGGCTATTATAATGTATGGTATGTTTACTTGTACTCGGGTTTTCTTGTCGTCTCTGATGCGAAATATTGCTTTAAGAAAAGTGTGTTAATCAAGTACCGGTACAATGTCAATCACTGTGACTGATTGTTTTTAAAATGCATCCTATACAAAGTCACAACTGCTGCAAAATCACAGAAAATTGACAGCTTCCATATCAATGGCTGGAAATTTCATGGGCTTCCGGTCATAATATATGCGACCTTCATTGAATTGGGTCTTTTGCATTATCTATCATCATCATTTCTACAGTTCATAAGAGTCTGGCATTGCTTTACCATGTGCACTTCTGGCCCAAAATCTCAAAACTAATACCAACTGATATCTAGGAAATACTGCCTACATGTAGGTACACAACCAACGTTCATGGTTTTACGGTGCATCATAAAAATAACCATTAATACAATAATGCAGGTATGCAAACACGTTTATTGTTGACAGATGTGCATTGTATCTGCTGGTGAATGCTACATCAAACAAAATGTAACAATATTCATCAGGACAATGCTTGGCCTCCAGACATCATTATTTGTTCATTCTTTGCAATTCATTATCATTAAGTGCAGATACTGTGACAGCCATAAAATAAACAATAACTCACCTCAGTGGAAATAATGGGCAATTATCAAAGGAATGCAAAGGAAGAGAGTCTAGTGTGTATGGGAGAATGAGGTCATGAGGGTCAATCAAAATGTGCTACTGTGTACTGTATATAATAGTAAGTTTAATAAACTCTCTTACCCTTTTCCCCTGTACAGGGGGCATTAACCTGTTCACCCCTAATTCCAAATAAATGGGTCCACACTTCCCATTCATAATAATAGATTTGAGCCAAACAGGGTGGTGAAGGGGTTAAACTTTGCCTCAGATTAGAAATAACAGGGTTGCACTACATTTCATGGCAAAGTATAAACTTGCGTTTATGAGTTACAATTATCATTTGATTATTTCACCTACACATATAATCATACTGACACAATTTTGTTAAGTGGATCAATATTTTCTAGATGTACCTGTACGTTGATTTCAATGCATAAACAAATTATTTGTACAATGACATAGACTTATATTGACATAAAAAGATCGAAAAGCAAACATGTTATAAATAAGTCTATATTACTAATAAAGTAATTAAAATTTGTTATGATACATGTACATATAATTAATCGTCTTTGATTAAATTTTCTTTACTGATTTATGATGATGAAAAATTGTCTGCATTAATGGAATACCATTGCCTATATCTGGTCATTCAATGGCAACTATATGTACATGTACATAACCTTGAACATAACCAACATACCAGAGTTTTAATAGCTTTTTGTTTATTGTAATTAGAAAGCTATACATGTAGAAGTTGCCACTTGTACCTGAATTTGCCACTGATCAGAAAGTTCTTCTATTAAAGACTTGCCAAAATTTCTCTTTGTTTTGAGGACATGAATTTGTGTTCAAGATTTAAATCCTATTGTAAAATTTCATGTAATGGTAAATTACAATGTCCTTCCTCTGGATTGTATTCGACACACTCAAAAAGATGGCTTTATCTTTTATTAAGGTAGTGTGTGCCTCGAAAGTGAAAGACTTAAACTTTTGCTCAAACTTTCCTCAAGGAATATTTCAATCATTCTCTTTCAAAATTAAGAATAAAAATTGGTGGTCCCCTTGCAAATTTTGGTACTAGAAAAACAATTACTCAAGATTTACTGATATTTGAAATTCAAAATGGCCACCATCCCTGTGCTAAGTCTACTGTATGTAGAAAAAATAAAATTTTCGATTTTCAAAAAACTAATCCAGTGAAAAGTTTTCTTACACCAAGAGCTTTAAAATGAACTCCCACAAATGTAGATTAGAAAAGAATTGAAAAAGTTTGAGAGTTCAAATATCTATCCCCGAGGCACATTCTACCTTAAAAGTGGCAATTTTTGCATTTAGTTATTGACACAGAGGGCACTTTTATAAAATTCAATCCCAGCATTCTTTGCGTATGTCCTCCTTCATATGCACTTGTAACAGTTTTCTCTCTTTTTCTATTTTTAGGCGTTGCATGCATAGTCAGTAAGCCGCTGGCGCAACTATTACTGATATTTTCGAGTATTCCAAGTAAATGACAATTATTTATTACCAATGCAGAATACTCATTGACTGAAATTCATGCACAATATTAGTATTCTTATCTACAGAAGTTTTGCTAGCTGTCAAGCTTTCTGAAACACATGGTGCAGGGATTTATTGTACAAGCATGCAAGTCAGGATTGAACATATCAAGTCAGTACTTAATAGTTCAGTAATGGCAGGGACAGGTGGGTCAAATCCTCCTGTCCAATTTGCCAGTCCTGATTGTTTACTTTCTTTACCTGATGTTGTGATGACTGTAACACTTATTGGGAATATTTACGGAAAACTGGACCATTGACAGTGCTTTTATCTGAAAAGGCCAATTCATGGGTATGAGCAAAAAAAGGTGAAAATGTAGTGATCCTTGGCCAAAGAACTACGATGTATGAATATGCTCACCACCATACACTCCAAGATTGGCATTGTACATGTTATGTACCATAGTACTCTTGCTTGGGTTCACTGGCATTTATGAGCATGTTGTGTAAAGAATTATAAAGACTGAAATATGTACCTTAATTTAGAAGTGCCACAACACATGTATATATGCCTGACGTTTGTGGGATTTCACTTTGAATATATCTGAACAGATGTCTTTGAAAGGAGCAATTTCTACACATCAAATGCAGTGTAAATTGAGTAATAGTGGTAATCTGTATGGATACAATGACAGGACAGTTGTCCATTCACTCATAGGAATGCTGCTATTTCTGTCCAGTGTGGCATCTTTTCAGGGGCTATAACAACAGCCAGACTGTACACATACCGTACATTGACATTGCTATTGTAAGAATTGATAAAACACATTGAGATTCTGTAAAAAACTGCATTACCGTATTTTCGCACTGAGGTTCTTCACAAAAGTATTGGCACGTCTGGAATGAATAAGTCAAAGATACTTTTTTACATCCACACTGAGCAGATTTTGTCCACTTCTAAACGGACAAGGGGCTGATTTTTTTCAACACTGTTACTGGTTTAGAAGGAATCTCAATATGAATGCTTCTGAATGCATGCCAGAGGTGCACACTGATGTGGTTCTGGTGAGCCTGTCATTGAAGTGAACTCAATTACGTCAAGCAATACATGTGTGTTCCATAGACACTTCTTCTGTGAGTGTTTGTAAATAAGAGCACTGGCCTATATAGCCTTGATGCCATCAGTGTTGGACTCCTTCAAATATTAGATTAATAGAATACAACTTTTGAAATTCATGTCCACAAACCCACACCTACATGTACATGTAGAGGTTACAACTTGGTACTTAAAATTCATGGTTTTGTATGAAAGAAGTTATATTTTCCCTTCAAAATAAGTTTGGGGCTATCATTGAAATTTGTGAATTGGCGAACCAAATACTCTCATATTTACATAATTTGAACACTGAAAGTGGTAGCAACTCTCTGCATTCAGTCAATAAAGGAAACAAATTGTTGCTTTTCAACTATTGCACATTGGGAATTCACTGGTGAATATATGCGTAATGAATTTCAGAACACAGCAACTTCCAAGCATCATTGGCTGAAAATGAAAACAAGTGAATTTTTAGTTGTTCTGAAAGCCTCCATCAAATATTATGAAATATGATCTATTCACTTGATGTGAAAAAGTACAAATTTCACATCATGACATGTTCTTTGCAGAGAAAGCCTATGAATTAATTTGTTTTAGTAATTTCAGTAACTTACATGTACTGGTAGTAAGCCATACTTTACATTTGTAAATCTCTTTCAGAATTCTGAATTGATTCAGACTTTATTTACTTTCTGATGAAATAAAAATACATGGAAAGTATAGATTTCTCTGAGAATTCCTTTCCTTTCTCTTTCAAGGTATGAAAGTTGTCACTGTCTTCCAAAGCTGTATACTTGCTTACTCATATCTTAAAATTTACTTTTTTTGACATTTTCCTTTGAGCATGGTGATTTTTTTCAGTCTTCATGGATGAAAAAGATAAGAAATACTACTTTAAGTAGAGTCATATTGGGAAAAAATGCAGAGGTTTCAAAACACAGGCACAAAAAGTATTGACAAGAGCCTGCCATGTGCATGTACCAGTAGCTCCATATTGCCACAGTACATGTACAGGTAGAGGTATTGCTATACACCTCTGGCAAGACAAATTTCCTTGGAATGAAAACTCAATCACCATTCACTTCAAAAGAACAATTATTGAGCGTGCACATGTACTGTCATGACATTTCTGAGAAGACAAACAACCCAAGGTTGTGTGTGAGTAACCCACCTTGGCATATGTGCAAGAAAGTAGCCCAGTATTTCAAGTACCATTGTTTGGGTATTCCTTCCAGAACACAATGGAATGGAGGCAAATGGAGTACTCGTGAAGAGGACAATTATCAAGGGCCTAAGGGATACATGCATGTATCTTCAAAATGGTACACCAGCTATCTGGAAAACACAGGCGAAGGGAGTTGAATTATGAGCATTGAACATCCTGTATACCGGTAATCTATTTGGATGAATGACGCACTGTACACTGGAGGCTCAGTCCTTTATACAAATCATGACAGGATGGAGTGTGAGGGTGATAATTACCCTTTTTATTGTGAAAGATTGGGTTTACCAAGTACAAGCCGTACATGTATGATTGTGGGTATGGGTAGAATGGATAAAATATTGAGAAGATTATCTACTGCCATCTATCTAAGACAGGGGAAATCTCTTTGACAACTGCAGAGGTTCTGAAAATCAGAAATTCACACCATGCTTTTATATTATTTTCATGTATAAATTTGTTGAGATGTAATATAGGAAATTCGTTTTCCTCGATCACATTTACAGATACATGTACAATAAGTTTCAACTGGTAGCAGCCACTCTTCCACTGTCTACAAATTCATACAAATAAGACTGACCATGCAGCGCTTCCTCTTTCCTGTCCCAACTATCAGTTTCAACACACTGTAAACGTAACAAGGTTTCCTTCCTTCAAAACGTACATGTACATCCTGTCTGAGACATCCATGTTCAAAAGTTTACTGATTTTCTCTATTGTTGATTTAGGCCACTTTCTGATCTTTGATATCAAACCCAGAGATCTGGTATTCAAAACCATGACACCCTCACTCCCTAGTGATTTTTAAACACCTGCATCAATTGAGCAGTATGCAATCAATATTACCAGTACAAAGCATTTGCGGGAGTAAAAATTATTAAGCAGTTTTCAAAATCCTACAGTTCATTGCTGGAAGAAAAACATTCAGAAAAAAATATGTTTTGTTTATAAACAATAAAACTTGCACTTGTGTAGACATGACAGCCACTTCCTTTTCATGGTGTCATTTTCCAACAGCTACTGCCAGTACATGGAAGGGGTAGTAATTATATTCATATCACAGACTTGCCAGAGGATGTTCATTGTTCTGGGAAGTACCTGTGATGAAATTCATTCACCAGAAACATGTTTCAATGCACAATCAATAAATCACAATGAATCAGTTATTAATCATCAGATATAAATCCTATGAAAGCTGTGACATTTTGAAGGAGCAGTCGTTAATGCCAGGTCTAACCTCGTCCACCTAAATACTGCATGTGAATCATGCATTTATCACTTGTTCAACAGGGCTGTACAATGTATCTTCAAACTTGTCAGTCTAAATGCTTAATCATTTATCTTTGGAAAGTGCTTTATCGGAGAAGGTATACACACTTGTAATGCCTTTTATTACAAGGTTTTCCAAACAATGAATTGTGTGCAAAAACTGAGCCATGGTTTCACTGTCAAACTTCTCTTCATCTATAACTTACACACATTCAATTTAATATTGGTATACCGGTATGCCTTTACAAGTTGTCCTGTGCCAGAATCAACCTAGAAAAGTTCCCACATTCCAGATCACAGTCACTGTGACAGTTTTAAAGATCAAGTTGGAATGGAATGAAAGAAACTCAGAGATGGCATTATTAGCATTACAGAGCAATATCAATTGCAGTTAATGGTTGTTCCAGTTGATTAGCTAAACTGAATTACCATTAAGTGACACTGATCTCACAGACAACGCTGAGAGGGCAAATTACAGTGGCAGAATGAAAGTGCCAACACACACTGTAATGAAGGTAAAAAATAGTAAACAGGGCATTTGTTGCATAATATCCATCATGTATGCCGAAAACGATAGTCAGAAACTGAAATGATTTCCTTGAGGGATGTTATGTAAGAGGTACCGGTATTCTACCATGGGAAGGAAGTTTATTCAATTTATTGAAAAAAATGTAACAGTACAAGAAACTATAATTACACATAGATGGGTCAGCTGTTATTCAAGTCACATTATTTTAGGCAACTCATATTGATAATTGTGAGAGATACAGTATCCTTTGGAATGAATGCTTCTTATTCAAGTAATCACACTGCAGAACTCAAAATTCGCAGGAAAATGTAGGGGGAAACACCTGGTACAAACTCATAAATGGCACTGGGGATTATCATGTTATCACTGATCACTAAATTATGCAGTTACTGACTGTAGAGCCACTTTGCATACGAAGTGATGATCTTTTCATGGGCGATATCAAAATCTTGTTGCTGCCATCAAAAGTAAACACTGGTGAGAGCTTTTTGTACAGACAGTGACTGCAAGCAGCAAGCAATACAAGCAGCAAAATAACATTATCACATACTGACTGCACTGACATGTAACACGGTTCAGGATGTTTAAATAAGTTGAATTATTAAACATGGCGTCAACGACACTTGGCTCACATTTTTTTCAATGTGGCAGGCTAGAGAGAGTTTACTTACCTAGGTTTACCCCTGGGAACATGCATACCAAGTTTCAAAGCAATCGGACTATCGTGTAATTTCAGAGCAGATGATTTGACCAAAATTTGAAAACATTCCTCAAAAAATAAAAATACGAAAATTTCACCACAATTTGAAGAAACTCAACTAATGTTGCCTCTGGGTACATGCACACCATGTTTCAAAACAATCAGAAAAGCTAACTCAGAGAAAATGATTTTTTGACCAAAAATGCAAAAAATTGCCCCAAAAATACAAATATGAAAATTTCACCACAATTTGATTAAATCTAACAGAGGCCAGGTCCCTAGGATCATGCATACCAAGTTTCAAGGCAAGAAGATTTTTTGACCAAAAATGGGAAAAACTGCCCCAATAATACTGGTACAACTATCAAAATTTCACCACAATTTGAACAAATGTGACTAAAGTCACCATAAAGAACCAATATACCAAGTTGCAACCAAATCTGGCCTGTGGTTACAGAAATTCGGCAATTTGCAGGATTTCCCCCTTTTTTTACCTCATTTACATATTTTTGACACTAAAATGTTCATTTGAACAAATTCACATCTCGACCCCTTGTTGCACCTGTATACCAAATACTAAGATTGTGCATGTAGTTGCTGCGGTTTCGGAATTTTGGATGTGGATGAACATACCGGTACATCCATCCGCACATACTAATATACATACATACACATACTAATATACATACATACAAAATGTACAACATACATACAGACACATAGACACTGCCAACCTACCATAATATATCAGCTCTCTTTGGTATTAAATACATATACCAAACGTGAGCTAAAAACTGTTCTAAATCTTGAAGATGTCTAGTATATTTGCATTTATTATGATTCTCAATCAGTTTTTTTTGGTTTTGTTATTTTTTAACAAACTTTTTTATTGAGGTCTGACTAAAAAAACACCTTTTCAGTCCTTTTACATAAATTATATAATACGACTTGACTGCGAGATGTTTGACTAAACGTGTATGACACTACTGTGGAATCAGATATCCCCATCAACAATGTAGATGTCTTACATTTACAGTAAACATATTTTCATTGAACTTGATGGAAAAATGAAAATCAGACTGCTTTTGCAGCTTTAAAGGTATGACGATATTCAAAATACACACAACACCTTTCCTTCATGAGAAAGATCCAGCAGTACGTGAATTAATTGCTAAAACCTTTATGACGAGCAGAGATCTAGTTCCTTTTACTGAGTGTACATATTTTTAATGTAAAAAGAGATATATAATATATTATAGCCCAAACATGGGACTATGTGCCCGAGGGTAGGTGACCATTTGCTGGACGTAAGGAGGGCAAATGGTCTCCTGCCCCGAGGTACATAGTCCCTTGTTTGGGCTATAATATTTTATTACATGCCTCTCTTACTCAGTTTGCATCAAAAATATTTACGTTTATTGGCAAATTATAGTCAAATGCTTTATTTTCATTTTAGACGAAAAACGGTTAAAAATAGAACGATTTTCATCATCGAATGGCGCATTGATATATTTAAACTACTGTTATGCGGTTTATCAATATTTTTATGCGAAATTTTCCAAAAACCGAATTTTCTGTGCAAAACATGCAATTTCAAGACTTTTACGTCGAAAAGTTTTCAAGTTGAAAATAGTTCCGGTTCACTTTCAGTCCAGTGATGACTATGCGGCCCGCGACGTCATCGGCGAGTTACCATTGAATCCTATGGAGCGCGCGACGTTCGATATACCAGGCATGTAATAAATGACTGTTTGCGCCGCAAATAAAAATGGCACAGGTTTAGAGATTCTAAAAAATACATGTATATTCCAATGGTGTTATAATTCCTCTGCATCTAATCCATTAGAACATAATCCTCAGATTAGAAGCACTGCATCACAGTTCCCAGCAACCACTACATAATGCAAGATGAATACCTTGCACAATGTCATTTCCCTTCAACACACACCTTTTACTGATGTAATATGGAAATTAAGTATGTGAGGTGTACATTTTTCCAGATTCAAGTGACCCTAGTCTCCTCTTCTGGTTGTCAAAATCAGTTTATAGGAATTATCAGTCAAAACACAACTGACCTGCCACTTTGAAGAACTTATCATTATTGACAGGTGAACAATTTATAAAGGTGTCCTATCACAACGAAGATAATGACTTGAATTACGCGTACATCTTGTATACTGGTATGCTTTAGGTATTAGAAGTTATGATCACCAAAAAAGTTACACGTTTATGTCATATATTTTATTAGTAATCAAATTTTTATACAGTTCTGTGCCTGTACCACATATATACATGTAACTTTCACTTATTGCAGAGCTTGATATAATCATATGTTGGCTTGATGTGTACATGAAAACCTAAAATTCTGGCTGCAATGATGAAGTATGCTAGATGCAGCATTTAGTCATTGTGGCAATATTATTGCATGACAGCATTACAACTTACAAGCACACAGTCACCAGACTAGCAGTGCAACTCCATCAAGGGAGTGGATCCTAACACACAATTGAAAACCTACACAAGTACTGAAAGTTGGAACAGTTTTAGCCAAGGTGTCTTCTCACACTGCAAATATGTGGGACTCGCGTGTCAGTGTGGTTTACACAGCTGAGATTAGCTGCAATACTTAAAATTCATGCACCTGAAAATTTTAAAAGCTTCAATAATGTCAATTATTATACACCTACTGCCGTAACCTGTGAGTTTGACCGTCCAATAACTTTCCGTATTTTGTATAGTACGCGGAGTCCTGAATACGGGAGACGCGCGACGTGCCTGTTTGACCTTTGACCTAGCGTTTATCGGATGTAAACAAACTATTTTACTGTGAGTTATAGAGATAATAACAAGTTCCACCAAAATGTATTCGTAGTATAAGGTTTAAAACACGCTAAACACAAAACTGAGTCTAAATGCAATTGATTTTTATTTTAAAAAAACTAATTAACCCTTTTCCTGCCAAGTCGGTGAAAATCCGCTTGAAATTCGGTGTAGCTAGAAGCTGAGCAGCCACGGCCGTTATCCTCCTAAGGCGGTGGAAATCGGGCTCCTTTTTGGTACCCCCTTTCCTGCCTAGTCGACGGAACTACGTGTAGCAAACCCTTGCTCACGCTAGGGGTCGTTCGAGGACAGGTTTTGGGCGAGGAACGGCGTTTGCTCTCGAAATGGGTTCACAGGGAGTCCAAGGACAGGGAAAGGTGCAGAAACCTGTCCGCCAGTCCCCCACACCCGAGGGGGGCTGGGTTTTTTTACCGCTTTTTAGCGGACTTGGCAGGATAGCATGGTGATGTTTTCTGGCGGAGTTGGACGTACTTGGCTGCCTGGCACTATACAGATTGCTGCCGAACTTGACCAACTCGGCAATGCTAATCTAGAAGGCTACCTCTTGCAAACGACTTGGCAGATATGCCGATGGTGCGAGACGAAAGTCACTTATACAGTTTGTGCGTGACTGAAAATGAGAACGTATTTTTGACGGGACGGCTCGACTTGTTCCTCCCATGGAACGGATATGAACGACTCGGAAATACCATTACAAACTGGTGTCCGACGTACTAAGCTGGGCTTCAGCTCTGCAAGTTCAAGCCAGGCAACGTCCTTCACTGCCTTGGCCGTGCCATTCAATGGACGTAGCTTTGGATTTTTTATTTATTCCACCGTCCGAAGTACTGGCTCTGGTTTGCAGGCAAACGTATCCTCTTGCCGACGCATTGGTAACTACGTACGCTGTTTGCGTACAGAGAATTCAAAAGGGCACATGAGGTCAAATATGCTACATGTACGGGGATACCGTCTGCATTTAGCAGGGACTGCTTTTGTTATGCAAACCAGCTAGCAGTACAATATGGCTGCCAGCATGTGGACACGTCGATGGCTAGAACAATGGAAGCATATTGCGTTGCACCCGTGCATCGCAAAAGTGAACTGAAGACTTGGGGGTAGTGACTGGTTATCACTGGTTAGCTGCAGCCCAAGCCATGTCGGTACAAACCCGTACCTGACTGAGGACCACTCGATTAAGTCAGTAATGAACGGTAACACTCGTAAGCCAACTCCCAACTGAGCTGGCAAAACTACGTAAAGCTGTGCTTCAATGGCTCAGCCATGTCGTTAATACAACGGCAAAAACGTAGTTTTTGTGCTACACTGCCAAGTCGTTGGAGGTACGTATTCAATTGACCCTACCCTGGGAAACAGGACAGGTTTGACGGTGCTGCTGCACCCCTAGCACGACCCTCAGGGTCTCTGACTAACAGACGAGTGAGGTGATGTTTGTGCCTAGCGGACGTACGTAATACTGAAGGAGTTTATTTCCGAAAAAATAAACATGAAACGGCAATAAAATGACGCACTCCCAGGGGCAAACAAAGCCGGTGACCTCAATTTTTTTTCTGCAGCAACCCTTGAGCTCCTTCCCCTGTCTACGGGCATGTAGAAATTATCGAAGTCTAACACGTATAAGTACGGCTAAAACTACCCTGAAAATGGGCGATTTCTGCCAAAATGCCTGGCAGGATAACATGCAGGAGAGCCAATCTTTTGCAGGCACATATTATGGGGCGGTTTTCTACTGACTTGGGAGAATAACGGACAAGGGCGCTCGGCAGGAAAAGGGTTAAATTGAAAACATTCAGCGAAGTTTGCTTGTACTGTACTGAAAATTAATTGGCTTTGTGCCAACGCAAGGGACTTGTACTACAGAACAGTAGATCGCGCGCGTTCCACTCATATCGCGCGTGTTGCATCCTCAAAATTTACCATAGAATTAGTTTATACGGACGATTAATGGAGGGAGGTGTATAATAATAGGGTTATACACAAAATACCGCCCTCTATGGACTCGGGTTCAGTAAGTGACGTATTGGACTCGCCTTCGGCTCGTCCAATACGTCACTCATTGAGCCCTCGTCCATACAGAGCCGTATTTTGTGAATAACCCTATATTATAAATTTATCAACTATTACCTAGAAACTTCCTGAATGACAATCAGCAAGTTAGAGATTTATGAGCACTTGCTGATTTTTTCCCGTTGGGGATGCAGATGAAAATTAGAATGACAACCAAATGTAATCATAAATAATTATTACTACATGCATGCTGAATAAAAAATGAATTAAAAAGTTGTAAAGTAAAATACTATAGGGACTCAATAACTGCTACAACAGCATGAAGACATGGGATCTTTTTCTTGCGAGGGCTGATATCCCACCAAATATGAATGGGCAGAAAGAAAACTAACTACATTACCATAGGAAACTTTGATGCTGAGAAAGCTATGAATTTTCACTGTTAATCTGATGCATCTATGCTATCTATTTTCTGTGATCGAAGCCATGCATCGACAATAGTGTCAGTGACCAAGACTGCATGTAGTGAGCTGCATATTCGTATGAAGCACGGGCATTCCAACTGCGGGGACAATACACAGCAGCAGATTCCACACGTTTGATATGCAAATGAAAATCACGACTCCTTTTGGATGTACCGACAAATAGCCATTGGGCACGAACTAGTTGCCAGGGGGTAACATATTGGGCAGTTTTGTCGGTATGTGTGATGAACATCCACAGCCTGATTGATTACATCCTAAAGATGAAGGAAAATCTAATCATTTTCACCGTTTCAGGCGATCATGATTTTTCAAATGCAGTACGGGTCTAGATTTACTGCGTCACTTCCCAACATAACTGTCAGAGCCCAGGTTTCAAAATTGATACATTGCTGTAATCAAGCTGGAAACACTTTACAAATCTTTCCCATAATCACAAGCTGGGTAATAACATCCTCCGACAACATTATATTTTACCTTCATTAAGTGCCATTTTATGGCACCTGGTCCGACATAAAAAGTTACAAATAACCTTAAAGGTATTTTTATCGCAGTAAATATTCATCTCCTTATCATAGCCCCAAGGTTTTTTGTTTCATTACCTTTTTTCTACACACAGCTTACCATTTCACATATCCAAAGCCATTGAAACTTGCTTAATAAAGGTGTAAATACATGTACTGTATGTCCCCAAACAACGCTTTTACAACTCCTGGTTCAGGACAATAATCCGATATTTATCGATGGGCATTTAAAAAGCCCTCAGCAACAGGCTGTGTTCGGCTGATGCATTTTTAAGGCCAGCCCATCTCAAAGGCAGACAGTCTGTATGTTTCCACCATCATAACTGATTATTACCCGGCATAATTATTGATGCTAGTAAATGTACAGAAAGACCATGAATGCCATCCATTTAAACAAAATACCAATTTCCTAATTTCTAATGATTTTGAAGCTGTTTACACAGTAACATCTGTAAAGAGTTTTAGAGTATCTTGATCCTTGATCGTCACCCATTTGCTACAAGTCTGTTGTCTCCTGATTATACTTGGAAAAGGTGTACCCTTATTTGCAGAAATTGGATGACAATGGTTGAATCATTTTTTCCCCATTGTTAATGAACATTTTATGGTATCCATTATCAGCATTTGCATAACTGATTAACATGCCTGACAACTTTCAAAGTACTTAGATGTTAATGAGACAAATTCTACCCTTGGGAAGTAAGTATTTCATAGAAGACAGTGTGCTATTTATTCATTTCATAACAACTGTGCAGGCTCTAAATTTTTCTTTTGGCATGTGCACTGACTGAAAAAACACTCAAGCCTATTAGTTGTATCAATGATTTAATCATGTTTGGTACAGGTACATGTACATGATTTTATTGCCAAACTTCTCAGTGGTAAGTAGCACCACAAAAAGGCGATATCTTAAATTTTGATTACATATTAAACATTGGTACAATTTTGACTCAGTTTCCTCAGCATCATAAAACTGTAACATTTTAATAAACCACTAAAATGTGAATACCCAGTAATTCAAAACTAGGATTTAACAGCAGAAAATCAGTATGAAGCTTCCAGTGATTTTGAAATTATGAAAGCTAAATTTAGAAATGCAGCCCAAGCACTTTATATTTATATGCAGCAAGCTGCAGATATATAGTATTACTATTATAATGCAATTGGAACATACACAGATCTCCGTATTGCTCTGGATAAGATGATACTCATTGAAATTCAGTGCATGGTGTGCACATGGAGAATATGATATTCACACCAGCTGGTGATAGTGAACAATTGTAAAATATAAGCCTCTAGTATTGGAACATGTCCAAACTAATGGTGACCAATTTTGTATGTGGAACTTTGCTCCTGCGTAAAGCATTGTAGCGACTGTTGGTTTTTATCCCAGAAATTCAAATTCAAACAAAACATTTCTGGTGTGGCTTTGCCTGTTTTTATTGATAATCTGATGAAAATGCTGGGTCTGAATAGGCAAAAATGCTGAAATTGTTGCAAATGACAAATTTAAGTCAGAAATATAGTTGAGAAAATTTGCCAAAAAACTGCTAATTTTCAGGTTCCATACGAGAAACTTGACGTTGAAAGACTCAAAATAGCTGTGTGGACAAAAATATTGAAACTAGCTGACAGTTGATTGTTCATATCAATATTTACTATTGCAGAACTACTGTTACACCCAGTAATTACATTCCATTCCCTATGAGATCACAATCATGTAAAACGGTGCACTTCCTTTGTAACACCCTTTCCACTATACAATGTTTCATTTTAATTTTCAATATTTATTTCAGTGATGTTGGCTGAATGCTTATTAACTCAGTAAATTTCACAAAGCTATGTTTAAATGGTCTTGAACATGTCTTCAGTATCACTGTGGTTTGCTATAATGATTCCTTAAAATTATGCTAAACGCACTCCTTAATGTGATCAACAGGATCTGAACAACATTTACTTTGTTTTTGCTATTGAAATAAAAAAACACCTTTCAGTAAGTTCTCATATAACATGTAGGATGTTATTGTATGGAGAACGTATATTTACAGGTAATTGCCGTACTAGTATGAGAATCCACGGGTGATCAAGAAACAGTGAAAATCATATTCCTGTTCACTCAGAATATAAATTGTTAAAATTAACCCTATTTATTTCATTGTTGTAATGTAGACTTTTACAAGGGAAACTTTGCCATTGAAATGATTGAAATTGGATTAACAGAATCATAGCAAATTTGATTATATCTACACTCAACGTTTTAACAATCTTTCAGTGATGAGGTCAATGACCTGCATCTACACTGTAATAAAATGAGCTTAATTTTGACAAACCGATACGCTCAATTTTTTTCACACGTACACTCATCCCAGTTTAGAAATCTACACTGACATTTCTAGGTCAGCAAACTGGTAGTTTAGGTATCACAAAACTGGAAATGCATAGATCATGTCAGCCCTCTTTGATCAAGATATCTAAATCTGAATGCACCTGATTATTCGCATGAATAGATGGAATATGAAGTAGGTCTTGGTACACCTTTTAATTAACCAATCTATATCAACTGCTATAAGTTGACGAGGAAGTTAAGGAGCTGCAGTTTTCTATTTATATTTATTAGTATCTACATGCTTTTCTGGTAGTGTATGGGAAATAAACTTACAGCAACTAAATATTACCCTAGTGACAAGTTTTTGGCAATTTTACTATCACATGAATTTTTATGTCCTGCAAATGTTACTTCTTTTTGTTGGGAAATCTAATGTTTCTCTGAAGTTAATACAAATATCAGAATTATTCAAAACATGAGTAAATTTGTTCAACAGTTCAACAACATTATGGAATTTCAGCAATTTATGACATATAATTGTTATTATGGGATATGTAAACAATAAGAAAACAGCCATGAAAAAAGGAAAAGGGTTTGTCGGTGTTGGAAGGAGTTTTAATTGATATAGACTATACTTTGCAACAAGAAACATAACTTGAGTAATTATTTGACAACTTTGATGTCATTAATCAGAAAGTGCCGATATCCATCAAATTACCAATGGGATACTTGAATTCAAAGCAAAAAGGTCATGGATTTTTACTGCAGTACATGTATGTTCTTAGACAACCAGACACTGCCACAGGTACTTGTACAAACATCTATGAAATCAGCAGACATGACAACCTGACAAGGGGCAGAGAAAACAACAAACTAGGATTATGAAATTATTCTAATCTGTCTCGAGTCTTGAATACTACACAGACAATACTCACAATAATGGGATTTGTCGACAATCCCTTTTGCCAAGGCTCTGTGTTTATTTAACTGTCTGTGACGGTTTACTGATACTATGAACTAGAAACCCACAAAACTAACATGTACACGGCACAAAAACTTGTCTGGTTCTGCTGTATTAGTGTACATGCAAATAGTAAATCAACCCTATGCCATGAACAGATATTGCCATATCTTCAATTATTAGGAGTTACAAAATAGTGCAAGCTAGAGGCTAAAGGAATGTCTTGAAACCGGATGTGTGCATTGCATATACTCACCTTAAACCTTGTCCTGATAAAAATGTTGTCTGATAAGTCCTCTTCACTGTTTGATATATACAACTATTAAAGCTCAGGTTGTCATGGTTATTGCAAATATTTAATCCTACAAATCTGAGACAGTACTTGTAAATTATTGATCTTATCTCACCTTGTTTACAGACACACGCCAGCCCTGCCTCACCCTGCTGATACTGTATTGTACAAGTCAGCATGGAAGTAAATAAAGGATAGAGTCTCTCCACAGAACAACCCACTCTGTAAAACTTTCATCCTACACATGTCCAATAGAGCACTATAATATAATACCTTGATTGCGAATACGGCAAGTACCAGAAGTTCCAGTATCATGAATTTGGATAATACATGATACATGATGTATTTGATATACCGAAATTATCAATTCTTCACAGACAGTCCCATTTGTTACGTGAAATTCACCGTATAGTTTCCTTTGTGTATGGGTGACTGCAACATATAGTAAGCCATAAAATGCGCCACGATGCTTCAAAAAGTTTACAATGGCTATGTATACTTTCAGAATCAGACAACCATGTTTTGATAGACAGCGTCTTGTTTTTAAAAAATGTCTTTCCTGTTGTTGGTCAATGCATAAAATCCATTAAGTAAATTGCAAAGTGGAGTCCCAGAGCTCAGCCTGTGTTCCGACACCAGACAGTCAATGTGTGAGTTGAATTATGAATGTACACTGACTGACTACCCTGGCAGTGATAAACTTTTTTGTGCCCTAGTAAGGCTATCCACCACTGTAATTATGTACACTTCAGTGAGCTGAAGAATTTAGGAGTTTGTTTACAGAGCCTGGATGCCAGATGACCATTCCATTTTCCCCGGCATTACCGAGATATTCTGCTGATTTGTAGAGATATTCTGCTGATTTGCAGCCAGTCAATGAGACTAAATATGTGACAGTGCTTTACTGGGATGGAAGAGCCATTTCTCAATTGTTCCTGGGTCAAGGTCTCCTAAAATACAGCTCTGATCATCAATCAGTCATCTTGTCTGGTGTATCTTTTAATCGGTCCATGTGTTATATCTTTTACAGCTGTCTGTTGTACAAGATTCTCAGGATTCCTGGCTAATGGAACAATAACTCAGAACTATGGGTAGTGCTGCAATTAAAAGCTCTATACCTGTACAGGGGTTACAAACTTTCTGAGACTTTTCACTATGTAATCAATTGTAATGATTATTTGCCATGCAATGTACACTGGACCCAAAATTTAATAAGCCTTGTGTTGATAATCAATAGTTACCCTTGCATGAATGATGAAGAAAAACATGCGCTAAAAATAGACGTGAAAAATATTACTCTGGCCTAAGGTGCTTTGTAATCACAAAATACACTGTAAGCGTCACAAGCAGGTATATGGTGACTATCCCATTAAATCTGATGATCTATTATATTTTTGAGTGTGGCCCTGGACAAGATTAATTGGTGTCATTTTTCTCACATTTGAGACATTGTTGCAGGAAACAGTCTCAATCTAACATATTTAAGAATTTAAGATAGACAATCATTTTAATACAGATGCTCCTTGCCTTTGGGAAAATTAAACTATCTAAAAATTAACACGCAAATCTCTGTTAAATGTCTTCAAAAAGTTACTTAATTATGGCTGGGATGTTACACACCACCCTCCTTCTCTCTCGATATATTTACTACAACCCCATTTCATCCTCCTTATTTTGAAGCACCCTTCCAAAACTTGCTCTATTTTCTAAAATGAAATTGGGTGAATCTGGTGTAAAAAATGTGTGCTTCTGACAAACTGCTGGGAATAGCTGCTTATGTTGTGGAGGTCCAAAACCCCCTTTACTGGTAGTCAGTTAATACTAATGTCTATCATGCTGCAACAGAGCAGAGGTCTTCCTGAAAAGTATACGTGGAACTATGCAGCAACATATGTCTGGTCCGAGGGCCTTTCGGATGTTGATGTCATTGACCTTTTACGTTCCTGTACAGGGATTCTGACGACTTTCGAAACTAAGAAATCCATGGATGATCCCTCCTCCCCTCCCCCCCCCATACGACAAAACATGTAAAACATTTTAGTCAGTTTAGTTTTCGATTTCGAAATAAAAACTGTGGATTCTACTGCAAAGTGCAAATACCATAGGCAGACAAAAGAAAAAATTCTTCGTAACGCTCTTATTCACAGTATATTTGCGCGAACCGGCTTGCACTGCCGTGAATAAGCCGCTAACTGAAAGCAGTGTGTACCGTACTGATATTGTATTATTTATACACATAGCCGCGTCTTGTCAGTACGCACAGTAGCATACTGCGCAGTTGAAACTAGCTCGAAGAGAACGGCGAAAAGTAAGTGAATCGAAGTAAAATACCGTAGTTATCGTGTTCGTGGAGGTACAAGCGAGAAGGTTTCTCGCTTGTACCTCCATGGCGAGGTGGTCTGCTGAGAAGAGATAACGTTTGTTGTACAAACAGCCCGCTAATATAACGACTAACGTATATGTTACTGACAGTGTCGAATGAGTCTGCGACGGGAAGACACGGTGCGAGCTGTGTGTGCCGTTTCAGTAACAACTGAACTAGAGAAAGCATCTCTGTAACAATTTCAAATATTTACTCAGCTGACAAAAATTACGTGCAATATCTTTAAAGTTTTCAACGACAGAAACGGTGTCGTTCAGCGGGCGAATCGCTCTGAAGATACTACTACTAATCAACGCTTGAAGAGAATGTGTGACCTGACCCTTACAGCAACTTTTGTGGCACCTTGCAGACGGCAACCCAAAGTAGTCAAATCACGACCGGCTCTCCAAAATAATGACAAAAATTATGTAACATACCTCAGAAGTACGACATTTCTCTGCTTCCTCAATCGATTTCTTCAAAAATGCGAACGTTTTTTGGAGCTGGTACGCGTTGCACCACCGGGGAAACACCCAACACAACACACCAAGACTCGCCGCAACCGGAACTGTCAGTGTATTGTACGAAGTAACACAACAGAGACAGACAGCGAAATAGGTCAACGCTTGAGGGCGGGTTGCAAACCGTGAAAAGAGGGATGCAGATGGTGGCGCAGATACCGGTAAAGATCCGCAGGCTGTTCTCATCAGTGTCAGGCGTACGAATGTTTCCTAGATCGTCGTCGGATGGGAAGTGACTGACACTGTCTGTGAGGCCGAAGGCCGAACCTCGGTACTGTATAAGAATACAGTACCGAGGTTCGGCCTTCGGCCTCACAGTACAGTGTCAGTCACTTCCCATCCGACGACGATCTAGGAAACATTCCGTACGCCTGTGGTTCTCATCAGTGATAATACAGTGCTTTTGCAAAGGCTAAAGAGCGCAGATACTTGATTTAATCTATGGTAAGATGTCATTTGTCCCATATGATTCCTATGATATACCAGGGGAAAGCTCATGAAGCTAGCTAAATGGTTATCGGCTATCCTGCTTCTGTGGACAGTGACTGTTTAGCCAACAGGTTCTACATAAGGGAGCCGTCATTATTTATGGCCTGGGGGGGGGGTCTCTCAAAAATCGAAAGCTACAAGGGGGGGGGGTTGTTCAAAAGTGGAGAACAAGAAGGGGGGGCTACTCAATTTTGTTGATCTGTACTGAAGCATTTAGTGAAGTTATGAATTAATACAACAATATTAGTAAAGAACAGCAATATGTATGCTTCAGATATGTATGTTCATACCCGGTATATGTACACACATACACACACAATTAATATATATATATATATATATATATATATATATATATATATATATATATATATACATTTTTTCAGTATTTCCTGATTAAAAATTGATATACTTGCCTGATCATTCATGAGAAACAAACTCATCTTTTATTGCAGGAAAATAAACTCCTCAAATACCTGAGCGATACAGATTCTTGTATCTTTGAACAAAAATGTAAATTTTAATAATATTATTGTTGTTTAATACTTTTATTGTTGTATTAATTCATATAATTTAAAAAAGGAATACAGGCATTGTGTGCTCATTAAATAATTTTGACCCTGATACAGGTTTGTATTCACATGACAGTGTACAGTCCTGTACATACAGTGCTGGGACAGGCAGAAATTTCAGGCCCTGTCACATCACTTTTTCCACAGCACTGTATACAGCCATGTCATCAGAGCACTGGATACAGACCTGTACATCAGCCCCTGGTCATAATCTACATCGTATAATTTAAATGTGACAGCTATGATGATTAGATGCATCTAGATATCGCGCACGAAATACATTGTTTGTAAACAAGAAACTCGCACAGGTGCAATTCCGACGACAGTTTCCCTTGAAAAGTAATACAAACGTTCTCCAAGTTCCTCAGGAGCACTGTGCGACTTCTTTCAACATCAAGCGAATCTTTGACACAAGCGATGGGTTAGTAGTACCATTCTATATTTTTCACAGAACTCGAAATGCTGGTATCACAATGTTCCTGAGATAAGGCCATCGCTATGTTCATCAAGTTCCAACAAAAATGCTGCACCAAATGTTTTCAGTGTATACAAGCTCCATGTGGGCAAGCGGTACTCGAAACAGATTTGATAACGGTGACCAGGCGTTAAACTTCATTTTGAACTCCAGAAAATTACATCTAGGACTACGCGCTTGATATGCTTGGCACATCAGACAATAGAATAGACTTTTGTACGAACATTTTCACTTTCAGATAATCAACGTGTTAGAAATTCTGTGGCATCTAGTTCATCCTGCCGCTAGTGAACTACGAATGTTGTACCTTTCAAGAAAGACACAGTAATGTAAGAGTATGAACTTGCCAATACTTTAACCATTTCAACTACACTTTAATTTGCGTGTCGGAAAAGAGAGAGACGAGACTTGAAAACGATTTCATATTAAAAGAATAAGGCATAGCTCCATCATGAATAACCGAGTGAACTTTGGATAACAAAACGATTTTGATTCTAACAGTAAGGTATAGCTTGATCATCAATACCCAAGTCCTCTCTACTGACCATTAATATAATGATGTCACTTAGAATTGTCTGGCTGACACAAAGCCAGGTTGTATTGGTAACGTACGAGATGATCAAGGTATCGCCAAATTACAACTAATATAGGGTAGTTCTATTTATGTTGGTAGCAAATTTCCATATTACAGCAGAAGTAATGAGACGGTTTTCCGATTAAGTCAACGAAACAAAATCAGTTTTTTTCATTTTCTCGTCTGACTTTTTTGTACTGAGACTGTAATTTATTTATATATTCCTTTATCAATGGACCCGTCTTCTATAATACAGAATGCAATATTTATCTTTTTTGTCACCTTGTGTCATGCACCTTGTGTCGCTATTGCCAAGTGTGTTTGTTCGGGCAGGGACCCACCTTCGGGAGATTAACATACGCCGACCTAAACAAGCTCTACGGACCTGACGATGATAACTCTTAGGAAAAGTCACATGCCATTCGATCATTCATTCATTCGATCATTCATTCATTCATTCATTCATTCATTCATTCATTCATTCATTCATTCATTCATTCATTCATTCATTCATTCATTCATTCAGCAAATCAATCAACCAATCATCTCTTGACTGGGCAATCAAATAAAGATAATGTGAAGATGCGAGTCGTATGCTTTTCAAACCCCGCGTCCTGAGTCATTGAGTAGTCTTTCCCATTTGTTACAGGGTTACATATTTCTATTGTCATCATGATGACTAATAAACCCACCGCGAAAATTCTGAATAAGATGCCTGTTTACCTTTCAGCTAGGGTAACGAGATCAAACATAAGTTTTGATCAAGATATTTCAGTTCTGTAAACTTTCGGATAAAAACATAAGTAACATATAGATATCTTGCTTGAGGGCGCTCTCTAAAGTACAGGGAAGTATCTGGGTGGACTTGATTGGGACGACCGGTGTAGACCGGTGCACCCAGGCCAAGTAAGTTCGTACTTGATTGGGTCGGGGATTCTGCGCGCGCATCTATTCGGGGATCCCCGAATAGCCCGATCGATTTTGGTCGGGGCAGACGACGAATACAATATGGCGGCCACTTGATTGGAGAATCCACCGGACGACCCCGACCACGTGACGGCAAGAACCGGTCATACTCGGTCACATGAACCGGGGCGTCCCAATCAAGTCCACCCACTGTTCCATCGAGCCGATTATGTAAGGTACTTTAACGGTCAACAGTTAAAATTGAACTAGCCGAATTACAATCAAGAGTCCTGATTAGAAAAACAATACTCAGCTCAATGAGGTACGGTGCGGGCCGGCCAAACTTTGCTTGTGCACATCGAGGCACAACATGAATGGAACAAATCAAAACAAAACAAAACAAAACAAAACAAAACAAAAATGTAAGTCAGAAAAGAATGGCAGGAGCTACCTACATAGATACTTCAGTCACTTTCCCTGTGTGTCATAAAAGACCACCCCCTGAAAAACAATACAAAGACTCGATTGTGAATGGTCTAGACCTGTCTGTATGTGCTCCAAGGGGAACATTTGAAATGTGTGTGTGGTCCTTTATAAATGGATTCTTTGAACATACGTGTACTTCATATACGATAGGCTGTGACGGGCACTGTCTCAGACTCTTGGAATATCATGAAAGACAGTCTCTCTACCCACGAGGGACTGTGCATTAAAGTTTCACCAACACAGTCGTCTTATTTTTGGATGCTCATACAATTGAAAAGAAACCACCTTCCACTGTGGCTGAAATTAAGTTTACTATAAGTTTTTTTGACAATTTCTAGTACCTGATTGAGTGAAACCACAACTAAAACAAATTTACGTGGTATACATTTACATGACGTATTACAACAGACAAATATTTTTTGCGGGGAGGAAAAATGTGTCCTGACGGTACCCGAAGCAAGCCTGAACCATTCGGATCTATAAAATCATGCAGCCCCTGACAGCATATTTGCCTCTTTCTCATGTGAAACTCCAATGATCATTTCAGTAAACTGTTGCTGAAAACATAAATTGCATTTCTACTCTGATCATGCTCTTTTCTCTCGAAACATGTGTGCAATACAGCTCATAAAAGTTGACACAGCTGCAGTGAAGCACCGCCCAGAGGTCTGAATTCCATCAGCGTATATACTTGCATATTTTCCCTGGCTAAAACATTGTGACTCTCGAAGTGGCAAACAAAGATATGACTTATGGAACAATCACTGTGTACAAAGCAGTTAAAATACCATAGCGACCAGATGATATTCTGTTCGAAATGGTCAAATAGTTTACGTCCCTTTATTCAAAGTTTACAGTATTTGCTAGATATGATACATGTCTTTTTTAAATGCACAAAACTATATACATTCATGGAAGATCTGACCCATGTGTTCATGATTAACTTTCCTGAGTTGTGCTTACTTCATTTCCACAGGAAGCGCCATTGATAGACGAGCAAAGCGCCACCAACATACTTTGGTCGTTGAAGTTCTTCCGTACTGTGTAAAATATTTCAGTGCGTGCTCCTCATAGGTTTCATAGGTTATTTAACGATTATACCGCAGCCCCGTACACGGTGAACGGTCCCCTAAAGCTACCCAAGGTGTGCTCTAGTTGAATGAAAACTAGAGCCAACTTTACGTCTGAATACAGTTGTAAGATAAAAGTCGGGGTAGTTTCTCCTATCTTTCTTGGAAAGAATATGTTCGTTTTATCATACCGGTATATTTGAAACATTTGCATCATCTGTTTCTTTGATATTTCATTTCTTTTACAGCGTTCTTCGTTGGTTGGGTTGGAAAGAGCTACTGGAGTGTTTTACAGTGACGGCCAAGGACACCAAGGTGATTCAATGCTAAGTGTTTTTTGAATTCGTATAATCAGTCTGTCGTCAATCAAAATTATTCATAACGCGAAAACCAATGAGCAAAGTTATCTACTGAGGCGTGGAAACAGTGCACACTGTGCGAAGAAACGAGTGTCAATGCTTGAAGCTAGTTTGCAATCGATGCTTGGCGGATGTCACATGGTAAAGAGTTCAAAAGTCATGGCGTCACAGGTGAGACAGTCCGTCCTTCATATGTCTATGTCCATGGAGAGCTTCAAGTTTTATAAAGTAGCATAATTTTGTATGGTCGAGTCTGTATTGAACTGGTAGCCAGTGAAGGTGTGGAATGACTGGGTGTGCAGTCTGATTTTAGGGGAGTGTGAATCAATTCTAGCTGCCGTATCTGAGCACCCTAAAGAAAACAGTATAACAGTAAGGCAAGGCCGTTGATCACTAAGGATGACACAACATCTTGGCTTCCACATTGGCTTCCACACGATAGACAGTTATCTCTCGTTGTCATCTTCGGCCTTTATTACATTTGTGTACATCATCTTTCCTGCGGGTTGGACGGAAAACAACTTTCTTTGCAGTCACGTGTACTTTGGTTTCTACCGCTGCGGAGCTCCCGGCATCCGACCACTTGTCGTACGGTTACTCGTCACGTGACTCAGCGCCATGATCCTCATCATCAAGAATATTCAATGTCACTATCTTCTCGTTTACTGTCATCTGTAGGTCAATTTCGTCGTCTTCTACAAACAGGAGAGACAAAACGATCATTGAAAAGAACACTGTACGGTTCAAAGCTTTCGGATTGCAATGCCTGGAAGGACATATGAAAGATATTTCAATGAAGACGGTAGTTTCTAAAGATAAATAATGCTAATCACGTGATGATAAATTCTCCAAGACTGAGTAAGTACTTAAAAATTTCTTAATCACGCAGTCTTTCAGTATATGCAACTTTGAACCTCTCAACTGTCCGGTTAATCTGTGAAGTAACTTCATTTTATTTCGACTGTATAGAGAATGAAGTTCACTGACATCTGTCGCAAGTCGTTCGAACTGGGTCAATCGGTTATCTCAAATATCTGTTCAGTCCAAGCACGATAGTTTATTGCTTTGATCAACATTTAATTTCTGCGTTAGAAATTTTGCAAAAAATGCCAGTCATGAATGGCTTTCTCGGTAGTAAACCTAAGCTTACCAGCATCCCTGGCTGTCTGATTCATAATCGGGAATGGCGTGTACCCTTCACCGTGTATCCGAAGGACGGCGGGCTGAACGTGACCACTTGCGTTCATCACAACTATGACCTCTCCATTGCACATGAGCTGAACTTTGGATTTCTGGTGAAAAAAACGGGGTGAACTTACATGTCATAACAAAGATCATAGCACCATTTCACTTAACATTAGCTTTTCTGAGTTCAAAACGCTGAGTCCCGAGTAAACCACCATCGATCTCATGGTCAAGTTCTGATAACAAGATGACAGAGAGAGAGAGAGAGAGAGAGAGAGAGAGAGAGAGAGAGAGAGAGAGAGAGAGAGAGAGAGAGAGCCTAGAACTCTCAAATTTTTACAATTCTTTTCTGATATACCACTTGTTGGAGCTCATTTAAAGCTCTTGGAGTAAGACAAGTTTTCACCGTCTCAGTTTTTTTAAAATCGAAAATTTTAGCCCTCATGCAGTTAACACAGGAGATGGCAGCCGTTTTTGATTGCTGATATCGGTAAATGTTAGGAAATCATTGTTTCTCTAGTACCAAACTTTGCGATGTTTTCCCTGATTTTTATTGTCCATTGGGTTAGAGAATGCTTGAAAAGTTTCACCGAGGAAAGTTTGAGCAAATTTGGAAGTCTTTCACTTCGAGGCGAAAGCTTCCTTTCTTAACAGGTCGTTGACTTTCGACAATATCTATTTCTACCAAATGTGACATGCAGATGGTGATCCGAGCGCCACTGAAAAACACTGGACCCAGTCTTTGTTATGAAATCATCATTGTTTTCCACTGGTCTTTGTAATGCAACTGGATCATGTGGACCTAATCTCCTTCAGAGATGCTGGTGATCTTGGTGTTGATAAAGAAAGCGAAACTCAGCCTGGAATTGACAGAGAGTGGTATACGAAGCCTGGAATTGACAGAGAGTGGTATACGAAGCAAGATGGACAGACAGGCAGAAAAGCAGACAGATGCCGTAAATATAAAACGGAGGAGAACAGGTGACCTTAGAAGTTTTAGGGCCAACGTGATCTGATAAATTGCCTGTATTCTTCAATGTATTCTATTTCTTACTTTTTCAAGCGTAAAGCTCCCTAGCCGGCTGCCATCTTGGCTATTCCATAGTGTTAGTTTCCGTTCACGGTCTGAAAATGCCAGCGCTCTGGTGGCGTTGGGCGACACCTCAAACTGACTGACAAATTCGTAATGACCATCAAGGCAGGACAGTAGAGCTCCTGAGAAAGACAAAATAAGAAATCTGATGACGCATTGAAGCGAACTTGAAAAATGACAAAGGTAGCCATAATCAGAGTGACGTTCCGAGCAAATCACATCTTCTCGGACCATCACATATTCGCGTAACATCGACAAGACACTGCAGTCTCTCGTCGGAGTGCCTCTAAATTATTAACCACGTTCTATAGCTGAAAATTTCGGATGTTCTATAAAAGATTGCGCTGTTGGCGTTAATATGTTGTCTTTTCTTAAGACTTTGTGCTACAGGTCATCCGTAATTGGTTATCCGGGATCTAATTTCACCATTTTAGAATCGATGGAGAAGTTTCTTAGTTAAGAAGTTAAGAACCACATAATTGAAAATCATTTTGACACTGCTACTGTAGTGTTTCGACGCGCCTTTCCATAATTATAAAGAGACTATGAATAAGCATCTCTTCGGCGTGTACATATGGAATCGTTCAACGATGGGATTTACGGAAGCAAATTTGATGTTCGCCTGCATGGGGCATCAGAGAATTTGAAAGCTGTATAGAATTACGACAGACGTTCTTGAAATGTAAATTTTTCATCTTTCGTTGAAAATTTGGATAAACGTTTAATATGAGTACAGACCTGAGGCGAAGCTAAGGATACGTGTACTTTTGTCACCATACTGGACGATGAGTTTGTCTTCGCCAACAGCTACTAGATCTAAGACGGATACGTCGTTGTTTCGATGGTGATAGAGTTGTTTACCTGTAAAAAATGATACAACTCTAAGTTTTCCTGGCAGGATGACGAGAGGAAGAGAGAAAGAAATCGCGTTCATCTGTGAGCGGTTCGTCGTTGACGTTTTCGTTGCACTAGTCGACATCATCGACAAGCACCACAACGCATGTTTCGCTTGCAATGGATGTGTCAAGATTTTCATTTTATATATTCGTTACTTTTTAAACAACGTCAGCATTTTAGCCACTACCGTCATAATCGTCGTCGTCATCATCGTCACAGTCACCATCATCATCATTTAAATACCAGCACTACCGTCACTAACATCATAATCATCAACTTTAGCAACAATATCGTCTCTTTTTTTTCACTTTTTGATTTCGGCAATTAATGGAATAGAAAGAGAACATTCTCATTCGGATCGGTCGCTTTCATCGGAAGAGAAAGGCCTTGTATTCGCTACTTGTCTTAGAACGTCTGTAAAATGCTATGACTTTGATGCCTCACGGAACTCTCAACAGTTATAGGCTACCCTTCTGGTCATTGGTAGGTATCGCCGTAATTTTCTTCGAACCACGTACATAAATAAGCAACTCTCACGTGATTGAAGAACCTGTTGAGTTTGAGCAAAGATTTCAAATTACCTGTTTGTAAATTATAGACCAGCAGTCCCCTTTTCTTTGCCTTGCTGAATGTGATAAAGGCCATGTACTTGCCACCGGCTGAAATAGCAGCGTTATCTAGGTTCACCTTTCCACGTTTCTCATCAATTTTCAGTATGTGACTGATTTCTCTGGTTTCCGTGTTCCAGACGTACAGCACACCGTATCGCTTCCTCAGCTGTGACACCAAAACGTCGCCTTTTCCGGCCTCGTTCGTGCGCCAATCAAGTACTTTCTCCTGTGCGTCGTGTCTCAACTCGGCGACCACCTCACCTGTGTGGACGTCGTGTATCTTGATTGACAGCCCGTCTTCTGATAGCGCCACCAGGAGGCGATTGTCACTTATCAAGGCCACTCGAGTCATGTGATTAGGTATCGTGTCTTTGAAGACGATCTCCACCTTGACCTGAGTAACATTCACGACTTTTATCAGATTCCCGACTATTGCAATGACTCTGTTCTCGTCTAACATTTTCCATGTGATCGGTTTTGGAGAAACGACTTTAAGTCTCTGTGTCTGCTTCAACGAACGGATATCCCAAACAGTGACTAAGTTGTGAGACTTTGCTTTGTGTATCGCCATGGTTACCATGGACACACCAGGCAGGCATAAAAGTTGTTTGATCTCCTGTTGCTCGAGAGTCTCCAGTTTTTTGAGATCTTGATGGATCACGTGGGCGTCCATATTTCCCCTTGTGATGTCCCACACGCGGACCAGTTTATCAGGGGATGTACTGACCACACGCTTCATATCCCGGCTTGCGATGCGGTAGATGAAGTACGGATGTTCCAACATGACAGCCTTGGTGTCCTTGTCTAAGTCCCAGATGGCCACTTCGTCAAATCGCGTCACCAGCAGATACCGTCCGTCGGACGTCACCGTAAACGAAGCCGCTGAACCGTGTGCGCCTTGCCCGCCCTCCGCATCGACGATCTTCTTCGCGAGTTTCTCTCCATAATTGTCATAGATCAAAATGTTGGACTTCGTTTGGTTGCAGATGATCAGGTGCTTTTTGGCGGTCAGCGCGATGCCGCCAACGGTGGCGCTGTACCTGGCGTCGTAGCGTTTCTCGAACTCGACTTCGATGGTCAGCGCACTCTCAGGTTTACTCAAACAACGAACTCGTACTTGCTTGCTGTCGAAGTCTCCGGTGAGATAGTAAGCAACGACGTCACCGAAAGCTTCCACTGCAGCCGTCTCTCCACTCTCCAATAGGAAGTCATCTTCCACCTCTTTAACCGTTTGCATGCTCTCTAAATCGAACACTCTCAGTTTTCCTCGCTCGGGCACGAGGAGGAGTCTACCGCCCCCAGTGACGGCAAAGGCCGTTGGATAATCCGACGTCGTTGCCAAGGAGCTCACCATCGTCGCAGTGTCCGTGTTGAACACCTTGATGACACTTCTACCGTCCACCAAAGCCGAAAAGACAAACAATTCGTCGTTCCGACAAAATTTGATTCTTTTGACGCTGTCACCGACCTCCTCGATGTTCTTCACCATCACGCCTTCTTCAATATTCCATAACTTTACGGTCGAATCATAAGAACCTATACAAATTTACAAAAATTTATACAAGACAACAAGATTTCAAATGCCTGAATTTTTTAATTGCAGTGAGCAAAGAAGTAAAGAACTTCATCCTGATACTAAAGAGCATGAACAAGAGACCTTCAAGGAAAAAGAAAAGAAAAGTGAAAAGAAACGTAGATGAAACTGTAGCTCGGTACTGGAAAGAAAGCATCACTAAACGAAGAAATGTTGGAGGAAGAGTAAATAATTTGTTCGGTCACTACGGTTGCATCCCAAGGAAGCTGACGAGCTTGCAGTTTAAACGATGGCTTTTCAGCTAGTAATGTTACCAAAGGTACCAGAAACCCATGTTGTGAATTTTTCGGACGTATCAAAAAACAACTGATTGCTTTTAGCCTCTTCAATATTTGGCTTATGTCAATACTATTAATTATTTCCTCTTGTACAGGTTTACTGTGTTGTGCCTAGATCCAATACGGATGATTCGAAATACAGTTACTCAATATACATGTATATGCTGATTTCAACAAAGAAATTAAACAGCCATCAGCATACAGGCATATCAACCGTCTCTTGTAGATTTAAAAAGCACCAAAATATAGAGAGCCGGGTATAATCTATGCAATGAACTTCACAAGACGTTAAGTTAATATTCACCTGTGATAGCGTATTTGCCGCTCTCCGAAATGTCAAGTCCATAGATGCGATGCATGTGTCCTGCAAGTGAGTGAACTAACATACCGCCGGGTCGTGTGAGAAAGGGCGACATCGGTACCAGGCACGGCCTCGGGGGATTCATCGCTCTTTGGAGAAGATCTTCCAATCCTCCGTGCTGTGATAATGAACAACAACATAGCAATATTGGCAATCACTGATACCGGTATACACACATGTTCATAAAACAACTGCCTCAGGTCTTCCAAGGCTGCGGTGATGCTGTCCCCACAAAAAATTGTGATCCATTTTTGTTATCGCATCGTATTCATTCGTAACTGAATTTCGACTTTGTGATGAAATAATCGATTTATTCATCTATCAGCAATTCTTCAGTTTTTTCAATAAGTTGGTAACCCTTGACGATTGTCTGTCTGTCGAACATGATCGTAACAGTCTATCTCTTTGGCATCAGATTCCATCTCCTACCACAAACTTGTATTGTCATATCATCTACGATTTCAACTCTGTAATTGGAATCTGTATCGTTTTCGAAGCCTTTATTCACTTACCTTGGATATTCGAGCAGCGATCTGAGATGCTAACTGATCCGGGTTCTTGTCCAGTGCATGATGGGATAGCTGTAGCAGCTCGGCCACCGTTGCTATCCGTTCATTCTCCGGGTAGGCGCCACGAGCTCTCTTGAAGTCATCCAACACTCGTCTGCACGGTCAGAAAAGGTAAAAATTTGCATGTGTTGAGGCTCCCAAGTTTCTCTATAGGTGAATCGCTGACCTTTCGCGATGATTTCAGGCACATGGAAATATTATTGTTTGGGATCTTTGTTAAGTAAATGTTTGATGATGTAACTGTTGGCATATGTGCACACTCACTGAGCGTGTATATACAGGAGGGTAGCGTGCACCCAGTACGTATGGTTTTACTCTTTTATCGGCTTTGTTTCGACCGAACTGCGACTTTTTACTGCATACATTGACCGTCGCCTCTGTGCCAAGGTGAATGTCACGGTGCAGAATTAGAGCAAATGTGAAAGGCATTCAAATGTCCACAAAGACACCTAATTATACTGATCTCTGATGACATTCAATTTCACTTTGAGGCCCCCCAAAATAAATTGTGCTGTTCCGATAACATGGTTTTCAAAAATAGGGTAGGTAGGTCGGCAGCGATTTTTTCCCAAAATATTTTTACTTTTAAAGAAGCAATTTTCAGGGGTTCAGGGCGATCAAACACTGGCCACAACATTTCCAGAAAAACGTATCATACATATAAAGGGAATAAAAACATAAAAGACGTCCTCGTAGAAGCAAAATCAAATGCCAGTTAACGAACACGTGATTTTACGCTTTCTTTCTTTCTTTTTTTTTTACTTCCGTGTTTACGTGGATCTAAAAAGTTTAGGATCGACAGACAAAAAATAGGGTAGTTCGGGTTATCGGAACAGCACAAATTTTTTCTTTGGTCTGATGATTATGCGTATTGAATCGCCTACCTGACAGATGTTGCCGTCATTTTGGTCAACAACCAATCAAAGTTGCACAGAATTCCCTTCTCCAGCGTGTCAACTTGGTCGCTTCGAATCAAATGGAAAGGCAGCTCGTTCATTTTCCGTAAATTGTAGTTTCCACCATGGAAGACCAACGGTTGTGCAGCCACGAGACGATCTCTCTCTTCGACTTTGCCGTCCTTCGCTTTGTAAGGTTTCTTGGTACCTAAATGAAGCAAAAAATTAGCACTGGGAGTTGTTTGTCAAAACCTGTACAGAAGTAAACTTCACTACGGTTACAGTTGGCCTGTGACACACTGCGAAACCCACGGAAAATATATGGTCGTGTTTCACACACCAGAAGTGTGGGAAATATGATCTTAAAACTACATACACTTTATAATTCAACGACAAAACACATACAGATATAATTGTCACTGCTTTTACACTTATCGAAATTCGAATTTTAAAACATGGCCTATAAACAAATCGGAATATAAATAAGAAATGTTAAGACAAAACGAAAGAAACAGTGATTCATTTATTAGAATTTCTCACCGTTTGCCCAGGCACCCATGAAGTAGTCCGCCAAATACTTGTGTATCAGAGTTGTCGTGTATCCATCCGCTAAATACCGGTCCTTGGCGGCCTCGGTGAACTGTCTGTGGTACCAGTACAGGACTCTTGCCCCGTCGGCTCCTCTTTCGACAAAGTACGGCGCCAAATCTGTGCGAGTTCGTATCCATAGCAACGGAGGGAGGCGTCGAATCGGCGGGGTCCAATATTGGAATACGTCATTCAGGACGTCATCATCACAGGAAAGTATGTCCTCCAGTTCATTTTCTGTCAAACCACTCTTGGCTGGGTGAAAATGTAATTTATATACGCTATTTAAAAATCTTATTCAATGCAATGGGCAGTGAGAGAAAATGCATTTTATGCAATCAAAGTACTTAATAAACGTGCACTACTTCATTTGGTGCATTTAGATAAAACGTTTGTGTGGCTCATCTCAAGCTCATAAAATCTGCCCGTCTATGGTGTCTTTATGTGATAAATTGGAAGGTATCTGAAATAATGTTGATTTGTAACTGAATGTAAGGCTATGAAATATCGCCCTCTTCAAATACTGGGGAGGGGGATTCCGACAAGCCTCTTTTTACGGCTCGTATGGGGTAAATTGGACGGGGTGAATGATTGGTTTTCATCTTTTGGGTGAACTTTTGAAGACCGGCCGATGCCGTAATCGAAAAATATAAGTGAAAAAGATATCAGTGACAATTACTTTGCCGTACCAGCAGTTATATAAGCCAAGGCACGTCTGACCAACATCTCCCCATGGTTTCGTTCGACTGTCTCAAACAAGGCGGCGATCACTCTTCTGACAGGTGTGCTGTCACCTTTGACCTCGGTATCACCGTGGATGGCCTGGTACACTATGGTCTGAACTGGATCGGTGTATGAAGCCCACTGAACAGCGCCATCGAACGATATTTTCAGGAACAGGGGCAGCGGACACTTTTGGAAAGCACAAACCAGGACTTTCATTTGCTGTGACGTCAACGTCCGATTTTTGATTGACAGCCACTTGCGCAAAATCACGTCGATGTCTTCGTCCTTCATCCGGGGAACCTCCAAGAAGGCATCTTCATCTTTTAGGTTTGCCTGTCAGCGAAGATGTTGTGTGCCAGGATGTCCAATTTATCAGTTATAGAGCAGTTGAGTGTAATGGTCTGTTTGAGTTTGTGTACAGTGTACCCAGTCCCACTGTCTCGCTAACTTGGTAACCGTGAAAATGTTAAATCACAGAGGTTTTGTGAGACCCCATCAATTTGTCACCGAACTCTTAGACTAGCAATTTAACTTGAATCGATTTGTGGTACCCTTGATTTCAAGAAAATTTAAATGGTTGTGAACAGAATAAAATCTTTCTATGTTTTCATTAATTTCGTCCAGAATATGCAATGTTTCAGCCCAGCTTTTGAACAAATGTCTTACCTTTGTTTTTATTTGATGGTACAGAGTGTGGAGAGAGTTCGTAAATACGCCCACAGTGTATTTATAATAATTATATTTTAAGTCTCCTTGGTGTTTGAGCTGACATCTCCTCAGTGGCATGTTGATGGGAGTAGTAATTATGAGAAAGTCTAAATCAACAGTTGTGAGAAAAACGGTTGAAACTAATGCTCACCCGCAGCGTTGGATAACATTCGTACTTGTCGTCCACCAACGTGGACACCACGAGTTTGACATTCTCCGGCAAATGGTTCGGTAACCAGTGCAGCTGATGTGCGCCGTCATCAGGGTCAAATTGGTCCAAAGAATCAAGGTACAACACCAGAGGGCACTCGTGCGACGCATTTCTCATCCGTTCGTCGAATTCTTTGGTTAAGTCTTTTAGTTCCTGGAATGCAAAATTGATGTACATCGGTAAGGAGACTTGGAGACTTCGTTAGCGAAGATTCAAAGCGAAGTTCTGGGTGTTCTGTCTCGACGTGTGTAGAACTGTTTCAGTATTTCAGTTTATTGTGAGCATGTAATGCATGTACTTCAAACGCGACATAATACTGTTCATTTATGCAAAGTACATCAATGAGTATCCAGTCTTAATGATAATGACTCATTATAGGTGCGATTCACATCTGTACTAGAGAGAAGAGTTTGAAAACCTTAGTTAAATATCTCCGAAGCTTTCTTTACGTACAATATATGTAAATCTTCGTTGAGGTCGAAGATTTGCATCATATAATCACGGTCCCTTAACGGATATACAGTGACTTTTATCATTTACTGACGTGAAGTTCTCAAAATCAACGAACTACGATTTTTTTATATGATACATAACCGTACCTCGGAAATAGTTTTACCATCCTCGTACACCTGTGAGATTTGCTTAGAAATACTGAACAGGGTCCTCCTCAACGTCGTGCTGTCAGGTGTCGTCCCGATAAACCTGAGAACCGTCACGGCGTCACCCGACAGCCATTTCCTAGTTAACTTGGCCGCCATGGCGACCAGTGACGTCTTTCCGCACCCGGATGGTCCATATATCACCAGAGGGGCATTGGAATTACCCGTCACATATGTTTTGATTTTCTGAAAGTGAAAAGTCGGATTGATTGTAATGGGCGATTGATCGCAACGTTTTCAACTGTACATCTATATGTGCCATGTGCAGATATATGCGAAACCATATAGACCCCAGATCTGGCAAAAATGAGTCAGACGTTGTGATTTTGACAATAAATATAGGCTGGCTCATCATCACCTTCAGTTTCGGTTACCCAGACTGCACTGGGGCTCTCACTCGTCCATCTCCACACGAATAAGAGCCCCGCAGTGCAATCTGGGTAACCGAGACTACATCACCTTGACACGAAATGTATTAAAGAGTGTACGTTTACGCACACTTTCAGCTGAAAACACAGACTGATTCATGTCTATACGAGCGCGGTTGTTTCAAACATTCAACTTTTTCTGGGCTGACGAAAATACACCAACTTAAGCCTCGATTCTCATTTGTGATCCATAACGAAGAAAAGTATACTTAACTTGCATTTGTGAAAGAGGCTGTTGGAATATCTGCTGATAAATTGCTTCTACGAACAAACTTAAAGTGACCATAAATCAGAAAGTGGTGATTTTTCAGACAAGCGTGGTTTGCCAGGCTTAGAGAATTAAGGGGTCTTCATCTCAGTACCTGGATGTCAAAGTGATAAAACTATCGACTATCGATATCGACTAAAACTAGATTTCAACAGACTTAACGGTGTAAATGTAATTGTATATGTAGCCAGTATCGTAGAACGGCTTAAAAATTCATTGTAAAGACATATATTAGTGACTTTCTAAATTTCTACGGGCCTACAAAAAATCGTACAGAAAGTTGTGGACATCTAGTCAATGTACGGGTTGGACCGATTGTTTGTCGTGAAGGCGGAGACGTACAACTTTGAAAAAAAAGGAAACTGTTTCTGGGAGTCACCTGTAAAGCATTACTCTGTCCGTGGAACATTGCACATTTTGTCTCACAAAACTTGGCGTGCTGCAGAGCCTCCCTGAACACAGGGTCGTCTATCTCTGTCTTCCGTCTTTCCCTGATCGCTTGCTCAACCTTCTCTTCCAGTTTCTGCTGGAAGTCGCTGCAAAATCGTTGGATGTATTCCTTGTGGTCAACCACATTGGACGGATCAAATCCTACAAATATGAAGAACTTGGGTAATGGCACAATGTCGTAAACGATAATAAAATTGTTACGTGAACCATCGTCTTCAGTTTTCTGACAAAAAAAATCGACTAGCCTGTGAGTCAGACTGCTAAGAAGTGTATGTATAGGTGGTGATAGTCTCTGAATCAACACTTCTGGGTGTTGAAAGTCACGATAATTTGACTTATATTGATTTCAAATTTCCACAATAATCATCCTGGAAATCAACTGATGGACTCTAAATAAAGTAGTTGTAACGTCCTTTTTGCAGCATGTCATTGTTTTCTTATTATCATACATATGTATATACATGTATGTATGTATGTATGTATGTATGTATGTATGTATGTATGTATGTATGTGTATGTGTGTGTATGTATGTATGTATGTATGTATGTATGTATGTATGTATGTATGTATGTATGTATGTATGTATGTATGTATGTATGTATGTATGTATGTATGTATGTATGTATGTATGTATGTATGTATGTATGTATGTATGTATGTATAGTGACCCACCATTGGATGTACACTGGACGGTATATGATATGATGTTTTCTGTTGGTAATACGGCAGGAATTCTTTCGTCCTTAAGTTCCTTCAAAAGTTTGTCGACATCATCTTCGGTGTTGCGTTTGATGTCGATGAAGTCTTGCGGTGCCTGGTCTACTGGTTTCAGTACTCGATGGAACCACAGACAAGACTTCTTAGGCTCTCTGACCTTCAAAAGTCCAGCGTCGATTTCTTTAGCGGTGACTGAAGGTTGAGGAAAGGAAATAAGTCAGGTCATGTCGCAGAATACACTTTTCTCCTCCAACACAGTGTGGCTACTGATCAGATTTTTATTACGAGAGAGAGAGAGAGAGAGAGAGAGAGAGAGAGAGAGAGAGAGAGAGAGAGAGTATGAAGAAGACACTCAGACAGTGATGAAAGTTATACCAAACTAGACTTCATCGCAGGAAAAGAGATGAATGTGAATCAGTCGACTGTATATGTATAAAATACCCGAGAGAATAAACTTGTCAACTTTGTTTTTGTCCTTGAGTTTGACTTTAGCCGCTTCTGTAAATGCCGTTTGCAGCTTGTCGTATGTCTCGTTCCACGCAGCTTTAGCAGCCTTCCTGAGGGTGACGTCATTGCTCTTAAAATCTGGATAGGTGGCGCTGATTGGCTGAAGAACGTAAACGGCTGGGATTTGGTTCTCGTCCTTCCTGTACCAGCTGGTGACAAAGTAGGGGTTTTTATTATTGAACACCAATATTTGGTAGAATGATATAGAAAGCGGTAAAAAGCATATCCTTCATTGAATGCATTTACATATGAGGCTGGCCTCGCCTATGTAAATGTCCCTTATTGTTTAACGGTTTAACTGCAATTCTTGTTTACTCGTACATATGAACGTAGCAAAAAAGTCACAAACAGGTATTGCCTTAATATGGCATTGAAACACAGTTTTCGATGAAGCTTCCTTGCAATTCATCATGTAATGATTGGAGGACTCTTATTTTATCAAAGATAGTAACTCACGTTTTAATAAGGTCCTTAGTATCATTGTCCTCTACTCCTTGCAGAATAGCTTCAAACTCACTCACGTCTACGGTTCTCAATAAAGGCCTCTGACCGTATTTGTGCGATAATAACGTCTGAAACATAAAATTGATGAAACCGCGGTTTTTTTTTTACAAATCTGATGATGCAAATAATATATGAATGATGTTAATTTGAAGTTGAATGTTTTGCAGCTGTAGAGAAATTTACATCAGTTAGTTATCGTTATAATCATACGCGCGAATAACTAGAACGATTATTCTCATGTTAATGATTTTTTCGTACTGCGCTTACGGTTAACAGAATCCCCTTTTATTGAACGGCCATGAATTTTAATTAATAGATAATTAAATCGATCAGTTTAAAAGAAATCTGTTAAATCTTTTCCGTTATATAACTTTAATCTGTGAAGTGCGCATTCCGTTTACGAAGACAGCGATACAAATAATCCAAACCAACCACAAAATTTGGTCCCGTTGACAGCCGTTGACACGCTTCGATTTCTCGCAGACAGATCTCGGTAACCATGTGATCATCTGTAGCCTCGTCCCGGATTCCCCATCTCATGTCGACCACTTGAAATTCATATCCTTTGCTCCGACAATACCTCTTCAGGTTCGGGTACACCCGCTCCATCAACGCATCGCGTTCGTGTTTGGTGTCTGTGAAAACGTGACCAACCCTCGTGTGAAGACTTTTTAATTACCATGGTTGCCACAGCTGCATCCCACAAAACCGTATTACAGCATGAAAACTTCGAAAAACAGGTACATACACATTTTTCACCATGAAGTTAAGTGAAGAGAAAACAAATCTAATTTTGTATTTGAATGCTTTACATTCAGAGACGCTTTCATGGGGATTAATTGTACGGGAGGGAAAGTGAATTATTTCAGCGCGGGAAAGTTGAAAAATGCTGGGATCAACAGGTGGTTTCCGTCAGCGCGTATTTTTTCGCGCCACAGCTAAAAACCTGGCTTCTTGAGCCAGGCACTGACTTTTAGTTCTATATCCACACAAGTCATATATACATTGGAATTCAGAAAACATTTGGATAAAACTGTCCTAGCAACTACATATAACATCAGAATGTGCTTTTAGTCAAATGAGCAATTTTTTCCATGATTCACTTTGTAAGGGAGGTCGACGCATACTCAGACATACATTCTTACCTGTAAATGTCGAACTTGTAAATATTCTTATAATCTTCGCATCGGACGGATATTCAATGTCAAAGTGTCCTTTCAGTATTTTTATTTTCCTTGGGTCAGTTTGAGATTTATCGGTAGCCTGGAAGCGGGAAAAATTGAGGAAACTGGTACAATTGTGTGGGAAAATGAGCTTGCAGATGTCACATGTAAATCATTGTCTTGCAGGACCCCGGGGAAGATAAATGTTTACGGTCAGATATTCTTCAGTGGATTTTAACCGTCTTTAAAGTATGATTGAATATAAACTCACAGGACACAAAGAACATGTAGATCTTTTGTGGAGGGACCGTGGATCTGCCCATGAGATTACGCAAAACTGGCACATGCGCACTGACAGAATGCTATTCAAATACAGCATGTCGAGCGGCGACGTGCAGTTGACAACCCTTACAGTGTTTGACAAATATGTTTTCTTTAAATACAAAACGACTACGCACACAGTAGAATGACTGTGCTTAGCGTAAGGTATTGTTAGCTTTGTGCAGATTTGAGGGTCCACGGTTGCACATTCCCCATATCCCCCTTCCTACCCAAGGTGTCGTGATTCTATCTCTTAGACTATAGGCCTACTGTAAATTCAACGCATTAGTCAACCACTGCTGAAAATTACAGGGGCCCTGGTCCAAGATCAGATTATATTGCAAAAGACGAGTCACCTGGGCAGGTAGATTTATCTAATGTGACGGTAATGCCCCGTCACAGAGAAAAAAAAAGACGGCCCGCCTTACGGACCTTGGTAAAATGGACTCTCATGTCACAAACCGATAGCAAGCGCGTCCAATATCATGAGCAGACAATGTTTATATTGCCTCGAAAAGGCCAAATCATTGTAGACAAATAACATGGATATAATGTCCGTTATGTCCATTCATTGCAAGCGGTAGCATGTATAATGCATTTAGTCAATACAACAGTCAACACGGTGGTGAATGAACTTACCTTGACGCTGTCAAATGTGTTCCCACCGTGAACGTTTGCCGAGGAACTCGACCCACAACCCATTTTCAATCACTTCTTCAGCGCGACCCCTTACGCCGACGAAGCTCTAGATGCAAAGTGATTCGTCGTCGATGAATACCTATACCGATGCTTAAACACGATCGCCTTCATGCCTCCGACTTTCTGCCCTGTTATGGCGTCGCCATTGTTGCCTGGGTACGTACAACTGTAATTTACATGACAATGAAGAGGCGAGAAAGGAGATCTCCTGCGTACACAGGTACGCCTCATGCACATGCGTAGCTCAGTTTAAAATTTGTTGTCTGTTTAGTTTGTCTTCAAAATGAAACATTACAAAATCTGCATTTTGAAAGAGGGCACTTTCTGCTGATAAATGCTAAAACAGTAATGTCCAGTAATGTCTCTGTGCGTCTTCGATGGAACTCATAGTGGAACATGCTTGGGGCATGCGAAATCAACCCTGAAACCGAGGATTGCATGAATAAATCTTCACTGTGACTGAGATCATTCAAATGAAATAATGAAGACAGACCGGAGACTCGATCAAATTTAGGGGTCGTTAATCATACCACTTAACGAATGATGATGTTGGTTTATATTCCTTCCTAAATGCGTGGCAGAAACTGGACGAGGTACCTCCAAAGTGATTTTTCGTGTGTCTATGAGTGTACATAATGTCGTTTGTTTGGGTTAATTTTGTTTGCAGTTCATGCTTTTCTATCGAGTTTTCTGAGTTCACCAAGTACGATACATGGAAAGTGCGTCAGTATGAATATTTTGACTCAAGTTACTTTTGTGGTGTAAGTCCGGTAGCTGAGTGACTGACCGGCATCGTTTCATGTTTAAAGTCGTTCAGAAATGGGTTTCGTAGGCCTACGTCGTGTGCTGACTCACTTACTAACTATTTTTTCTTTTCGTTTCTGTCCGAATAATAACTAATACAAGCATCCCGATATTATTCATTGTTGAGTGTCGACCACTAATATATGCAGAACTTAAAAATCGTGCCTAAAGATGATCAAACATTTATCTCCGTAGATACCCCGCAAAATGTTGCAAAGTTACGGCGTCAATGGAAGTTTACGCAGAGGCAGCGAAGCGAACATCCCCAGCTGCGTGAAGCTTTCCGAATTGCTTGCCGGAGATTGTTTTGTAAGTACAGCGCCATCTAACATCATGATGTGATAAGTAGTGTAGTAGTATTTTGTCTTTTACTACTACTTCTTTGGTTGGCAAGGCTGTAACACGTCAAAGGAAAACGGGAAAGTGTATTGATGTAAGCTCTGTTTTATCAGGAACAAAAGGTGACCCCCCCCCAAAAAAAAAAACCCAGTTAAAATCATGAACAGGGAAAATATCTTTAGAGCCGCCGCTGACGAAATCTTTTACAACTTTTTGAATGTTTTCATAAAATAGTATGCAATTTTCGTTTTTTCAAGTCATTTTGTTTTGATGTCGTGGACGCTTGTACTGTCCTTTGAATTCTCATTTAGGCCCTATCATACAAAAGACTTATGTATTCACGTTTTTGTACACGTATTTACATTTCCAATAGTGTAACTCACATAAATATTTGTAAATTGAAACAAATGATCATATAGCACGTGACAAGCACTATCCGACTTTTATTACATTTCTCATCTCAGAGCATTTCGAAGATGAGTTTCTTCAAATTCGTAGAACAGGAAAACCGCGCCTTGACTGTTCATGTTTAGAAGCACAGGTTCAACAAAATGTTTCATATATTTCAGCAAAGTAATATAAAGTATATTGATTGTTCATACAAACAGAAATTCACCACCACGTGTAAACACTACCGGACTTTGCTCTTTAGTTTTGACGTCACACATGTGCGCACACAGACACACACATAAATATACACAAATATACGTATAGCACGTGACTATATATATATATATATATATATATATATATATATATATATATATATATATATATATATATATATATATATATATATATATATATATGGGCCGCCGCAAGCGAAAAGGGCCCTTATGCAAGGTTACGTCATTTTCAGTAATTTGCATTTGAATAAGTGACGTTCACTGTGTGCTTTCACATGCAAATATAGTCGCCCACACTGACGGGGAAAATTGAAATATCGTCTCCTATCTCGCGTTTTCGGGAACAAAAAGCATGAAATTTAGTACATCATGAGAAAACACAACATGCTTATGTCATTTGTTCTTAAAATTTGATTTTTTAGCCGAAAAAACTTGGCATTTACGTTCTAGCATATTTTGTTCCCGCCACTTTGTTTACGTTTTTACACGTGACCTCCGTGCTAATGAGGTCAGGGGTACCGAGCGAGAAGTTTTGATGACACTGCGTGTTGCGTAATTGTTAGCGGTTGAGAATCATGGCTTTTTCAGCACCTATTGATCCGCAGTTTAATCAAGAACTGAGAACTCTCCTTGAAGAAAGGCAAGAGGAGTTGTTTGAAACCTTCAGTTCTCCGGAGTCGAGAGCGAATTCTCAGGGTTCAACTGAAAACGTCAGCGAAGATTGCATTCGTCACGATGCTAACGACGATGAAGACGACAGTGATGAAGACGAGCCGCTAACAGAAGCAGATCCGACCGAATTAGCCAGATTTTATTCCCAAACTCATCCAGAGATGGTTCACGAAGACGATCACCGTGAAGATGATGATGATGACCTGGACAAATCATCGGTGGAAGCTGTCTTTCGGACTGGCTGCGGTTGTAAGCATCAGTGCTACACTAACTTTTCTGTGGACAGGGTGTGGGAATATCGTTTAAACATGTCCGAATTCCAAAAAGACTAGCCCTGCGTACGATGCTGTGTGTTCCGCTACAGCTAATAGCCCCGCTCACCACAGCCCTGCAAAGACCCGTACGTAGAGTTGGTGACTTCAAATCCATTTTTGGACTTGACGTAAAAAGCCAAATTACTGCCGAAATTCAGCGTTCTTGGGCCCAAGTCGTATCCCTGCCTACCTCAGCTACTCGATCGCTTCCAAAAATGCCAGTCTTTTATTCTTTTTTCGTAAATAACCGTCGATGTCGGCAACTCTCTCGCTGGCCCTGCTTACGTACGCAGTGTACGCTGTGCATTCCCTGTGTGCGTTCCTAACACACAGCGTACACTGCGTACGTACTCAGGGCTAGCGAGAGAGTTGCCGACATCGACGGTTATTTACGAAAAAAAAAGAATAAAAGACTGGCATTTTGGAAGCGATCGAGTAGCTGAGGTAGGCAGGGATACGACTTGGGCCCAAGAACGCTGAATTTCGGCAGTAATTTGGCTTTTTACGTCAAGTCCAAAAATGGATTTAAAGTCACCAACTCTACGTACGGGTCTTTGCAGGGCTGTGGTGAGCGGGGCTATTAGCTGTAGCGGAACACACAGCATCGTACGCAGGGCTACAAAAAGACCAACTCGATGTTCTCGTCTTAGCAAAGCTAGAGCAGTGTGAAGTACAGGGTGAACCAATCCGAGGTGGTAACGTGAGCGACAGTTTTTTGACTACGTTTTTGATGGTCATCGTACCTGTGAAAAAGTTTGCGTTATATCCACAACTTAGGTGAGTGATTTTTGCATGCGATTTTTTTCTGATGTACGTCACATTCTGTGCGAGCATAAGTTCAAAAATATTGATTGATGAATGTAAATCAGATTGTTGAAATTAATTTGATAGAGATAACACAATACTAGAAAGCAACACATCGTGACAATCAGGAGAATTCCAATAAAAAACTAATCAATATTGGGGAATCTTCCTCAGTCCTTTGTGCAGATTATCAAGGGTTAATGAAACAGACTCATGGGTCACAGTAGCCATGAAATTAGGTAATTCCATACCTCTCCGGGCCTATAATTATAAATGCATGGTTATAAACTTCATCTTATTTCCAACACTTGTCCCTTATTGGTAAAGATGGGCGTTGTTGGGGATTTTATTAATGGGAATATTGTGTAGCTTTTTAGTACTATCTGCCATGCATATACCTTTTTTAGTTTTATTGAAAAAAAAAACCTGGCAGCTTATTCAGTATTTGCAATAAATGTACATTCTAATGAAACTTTCATTTAAGACTTTTATTATAGCGTGTTTTTGCCATATTTCATATCATAATGTGATATTTTAATTGTATCTCTTTTAATATTCTAGGTGAAAAGAGGTTTAAGAATCTGAAGGCCCACTACAAAACCCATGGTGTGGTACCCAGAGATCATGGTCGTCGAGGAAAAAGGCCAGTCAATGCCTATTCATTTGAAGTGAGTACTCAATTTCAGTCAGAAATGGTGGTCCATTTGATTTCTTGGGGTTGAGGGTGTTGGATTTTTGAACAAAAATGTTATCCTGTTACAATTACAGGAAAAAATGTTCGTGTAGGCTTTGCAGATAAAGCTTCAAAATAACCTTTAAAAATTTGCTGCCTAGGTTGGTGAAAAAATGTTACCATGCCCATTTCCTCCGCCCCTCAAAATCAAATGGGTCACTCCTTACATAGTTCTTGTAATCACTTAACCCTTTCACCCATTTTCTCTGTGTGGAGGTACAGTTTAACAAAAAATGGGCTTGACCAAACCATGGTAGTGAAAAGGGTCTAATGTTGATTTGTATCAGCTATTGTACAAACAACTCTGTAACATGGATCTAAGAAAAAATTCCCTGTTACAGAGATGTGAGCAACACAGCTGGTACTGGGGCGTGCTCTTTTACTCACAGGGAACCCAGACATCTTGTTTTTGTTGTTGTTGTTGTTGTTGTTGTTGTTTTTGTTGTTTGTATTGTTGTTTATGTTTATTAGTCTTGTTGTTGACCAATAAAATTCAACGAACATAACTGTTGTGATGTTGTTAATGTTTCAAACGTAACGCAGATGTCATAAGAAACACTACAAGGACACTATCATTTCTTGGCCTGATACAACTCTCTGCTAATGTACACTCTCTTCATGTACGTTAGCAGAGAGTTGTATCAGGCCAAGAAATGTAGCATTTCTTATGACATCTACGTTACGTTTGAGCATTAACAACAACACAACAGTTATGTTCGTTGAATTTTATTGGTCAACAACAACAAAACGACTAATAAACATAAACAACAATAAAACCAACAACAACAACCAGATGTCTGGGTTCCCTATGTTTTACCTAGCACAAGGCTGCTGGCACATCCTCAGTAGTACTCTAGGCTGTGAGCATCCTAGTACTAGGTTTCTGAAGGTCACCTGTGTAAGTTGGTAAATTCCTATCAATTTCCCTTGCAATGTTCCCACCTTCCTAGGGAAACACTGAGGAACTTTGATCAGTGCCTTTGTTGTCTTCCTTAATCTCCCTATATTTCCTTTCTATATGGACTGAGAAGTCTGTATGGAGATTTGATATACCGGTGAGCAAAACACAGCAGGGGCTGGTCAATGAAAACACTGATCAAAGTTCCTAAACATTTTCCTAGGAGTATCAGAACATTGCCAACAATATTAATAGGAATATGAAATTTTGTATGAGCTCTAAGCTTTCATTAGGCTGTATTTTGAGTTTTGGTGTAAGTCATGGATTATTGGCAAAATCATACACTTACCTTGTTTTAAACTAATTTTGAACCTCGACATGTTGCTGATACTTGTATGTTTGTACTGCTAAAACCACAAGGTGGCTTGTTTTATGAAGAATTAGGTCTAAACCAAATCTTTGTGAAGGGTAGCTTAACATATGGTTGTTTTAATCCATTTTAATGATTAAACCTTGTTTTATTTTTCCCATACAGGTAGTGCAAGATGTTGTTAAATTTCTGTTGAGGTATGCAGATGACAATGGTCTACCAATGCCAGCTGCTCCTCATGGTAGAGATGGACGGCCTCCGGTTTATCTGCCATCTTGTGACACCAAGGCTGATGTGTACAAGAAGTACGTGAATGCCTGCAAGGTTTGTCAGCCAGCTAAGCAGTCTGTGGGGGAGACAACTTTCAGAAATATCTGGAAGTTGTGTGTACCTCATATCCAGCGAATGGAACCACGCACAGATGTATGCGCCAAATGTGAACACTTTCGAAATGAAATTCAGTTTGCAACAACAGAAGAAGACAAACTCAACTCTAGTATTGCTTTTTCAGGACACATTTTGAAGGCACAAAAGGAAAGAGAATTTCTGAACTCATGCATTAAAAGGGCACAGGATGAAGTTACAGACATTACAGTTCAACCTCCATGTAGTCCTTGCTCACTTGATTTACACAATGTTCATTATACATTTGATTTTGCACAGAGTTTTTTGTTACCTCATCAGTCTCGTCAAGTTAGTCCACTTTATTTTCTTAATCCACTTCGCGTTAATTGCTTTGGTGTATGTAATGATAGTCTTCAGTCTCAAATGAATTATTTGTTTGATGAGTCTCAGACCATTGGCATTGATAACAGGAAGTGCCATGGTGCTAATAATGTAGTCAGCATGCTTCATAATTATTTTGATGAGCATGGATTGGGTGAAAGGGGTTGTCATTGTAATGCTGACAACTGTGCGGGTCAGAATAAAAACAAAACTGTTATCCATTATTTTTGTTACCGTACAAGCACTGGGTTACATGATGAAATTAATTATCATTTTCTGGAACCAGGTCACACAAAGTGTATTTGTGATGCCTGCTTCGGTAAGATACGGCAGGTGTATCGTAGAAGCGATGTTGACACAGTTTCACAGTTGGCAGACATTGTGTCAAAAAGTTCACGCGTGAACAAGGTGAAGTGTTATGGTAGTCAGAATTCTGCACGTAATTTTCAATGGTTTCAATGGGATACTTTTTTTTCTACATTTCTCAAACCTCTAAAGGGAATTCGTTATTATCATCATTTTAGATTCACCAAGGATGATCCTGGTGCTGTGTATGTCAGAAAGATTGTTACTGATGATGAACTCCGTGTCAATCTTGTCAAACGCAATGTAACATGGCCTCCATCACCACAGATGAAACCCTCTTTGTTGCCACCTGGTGGTTTAAGTTTAGCCAGATGGAGTGAGTTAAATAAGGATATCATTCCTTTTGTCAGACAGCCATATAGACATGTATTTTGTCCTGAAGAGTAAATAATGGAAATTTGCATGGGATACTCTTGCACTTGTATTTTCATGAAAATAGTTACATAATGATGTAAATATTCTGTATACAGCAAATATATCTCAAAAAGTGATGTAAACAATGAGATGATGCAGTGAATGTATACATGTATATAGCAATCCTAGTGTTTTACATGATGAGAATTCTGACACTGCAGGTTACCACGGCAACAGTTATGTTTGTGATGTCATCATGTGAGTGTCATTTTCTAAACGAACAGGACATCCTACGTTGTGTAGTACAAGAAGGTGTTATTGCCTTGGTGTTCAATAAAATCTATTTTTAATTTAAATGGCATCATTTTGTATGCTTCCCACCCCTGTAATGTAATGGAATGACCGACCCTACTCGTGAGAGAATGTGTTATGGATGAAGTCCAAACCTGTAACCAACAAAAATCTTTCATGTTATTGAAAAGAGATACAATGTTTTAACTTTTCAAATCTTTTAATTGAAAGCGGAAAACCATAGAAAATGCGTTTCTTGATCTGTAAGGTCAAAGGTCACATGCCACATTCATGGGCTGTAAATGACATTTCCAAGTGTGGGTTCACAATATGGAGCACATGTATGAGAAGAGCAGCACAAGAACTATCAAAAAACGACAAAAAATAAAAATCGTCAAATCCTTGCATAAGGGCCCTTTTCGCTTGCGAAATATATATATTATATATATATATATATTATATATATATATATATATATTATATATATATATATTTATTATATATATTATATATATGTGTGTGTGTGTGTGTGTTTGTGTGTGTGTGTACGCCTGTGTTTGCGCATAGGTGTGTATAGTTCATACATCATGACTCATAACAGGCAAAATGTACATTTCATTACTTTTGTTTATTAATACACAGAAAATAAAATGTAAAATTTAATTAAACCAGTAATTATTATTGAAACCTTTGAGTCATAAGACAGAAATAAACATGATCGCCATACTCTCACCAAGTTCAATGAGGAAAAATTTATCAAAACTGAATTAGATGTTTCTGTTTGTCAATGGTTTCATTTAATCTTTAAAATAATTATAAAATACTAGTAGTTTGCGTTTGTATCTGAAAAGCAGTGGGGCATTTTTGTAAAACTTTCTCTTACAATGAAAAAAAAATCACTCGTTTCTTCGTCCATTTCGAATGTCGAATTTTTGTTTCCTGAAACGGAGATGAGGTTTTGTCTTTTCATAAATACATGTATGGTGTCTTCATCGACGTTGTAAGGCCGGGTAGCAAACAGTAGGTATACCGCGCTAGCACCATGCACGCCGATCACAACGACATGCAGTTTTCATTTCAAAATGTTACAGGTCTCTATTGCAAGGTAGAGTACGTATAGATATTGCACGAGTATAGGAAAAGCCATTGCACGAGTACCTGACACGCGAGTCATATCACAAAGAGACTCGACGGCCACAGGCGCTTGGCACATTGCTTGGATAATAATCGTATTTAAGATGTAGAATGTCTATATACGACTTGATTATTCAGTAAAAGAATCACCGTACATGAGATATTAGTGTAGGCCTATAGGCCTACATGTTGACTGGCATTATACCGAGTGGCTGTGGCTGCCTGGCTCGGGCCTGGCGAACGCACTGCATAATCATCAATGTGTAGAATGTCTACGTGACTTGATTATTTAATAAAGAATAACAGTACGTGATATTACTGTACATGTCGGCTAGCTTAACCGAGTGGCTGTAGCTGCAGGGCTTTGGCCCGGCTTTGGCCCGTTGTCCACTGCTGCACAGACATAAACTCAAGGCGTGAAAGCTTTTCATAGCCCGATTTCATAAATCAGCGAAATTCAGGATCTCTGAGCGTTTTCGGTGATAAAAACTGGTCATCGGTCAGGTGGTTGCATAAACAATCGATCGACTTGCCCCTTTGCCTAAAATCATACCTTTCCCTATGCTACTGGCGAGAAATCGTCCTAAAATCGGCTGGGCACACCAACCCAGCGCCGGCCATTTTGAATGAGCTGCATGCAATGTATGCGCCTGTGCATACAACCCTTGGCAGATGACGTATTGTTTTTCAATTGCTCTTCTCTCATTGGACGCGTACGTTGCAGGAAGCTTATTCAAAATGGCCGGCGCTGGGTTGGTGTGCCCAGCCGATTTCAGGACGATTTCTTGCCAGTAGCATAGGGTAAGGTATGATTTTAGGCAAAAGGGCCAGTCGATCGATTGTTTATGCAACCACCTGACCGATGACCAGTTCTTATCACCGAAAACGCTCAGAGATCCTGAATTTCGCTGATTTATGAAATCGGGCTATGAAAAGCTTTCACGCCTTGAGTTTATGTCTGTGCAGCAGTGGACAACGGGCCCAAGCCGGGCCATGGCCAAAGCCCTGCAGCTACAGCCGCTTGGTTAAGCTAGCCGACGTGTACAGTAATATCACGTACTGTTATTCTTTATAAAATAATCAAGTCATGTAGACATTCTACACATTGATGATTATGCAGTGTGTTCGCCAGGCCCGAGCCAGGCAGCCACAGCCACTCGGTATAATGCCTGTCAACATGTAGGCCTATAGGCCTACACTAATATCTCACGTACGGTGTTTCTTTTACTAAATAATCAACTCTACATATAAAATACGGTTATTATCCCAGCAATGTGCCAAGCGCCTGTGTCGACGGCGACATATATTGTGGATGAGAACACGAATCTACAACACAAGTACGAATACTCGACATTGCCTCTTACGCGACGATATTGGTTGTGAGAGGGGAACGCTCGAATAGATTCTATCCATCAACTTGGATCGGAAGTTCTTGTATTGAAAAGTTGCAATCGTTATGAAATTGCAACACTGAGTCTATGTAAACTTCCCTCTCACTCGATCTTTGCCATGGCTTTTAGTTTAGCGAAATAATCTCCGAATGATCTATCTTTTTGGAGGGCAGCTCTCTCTTCTTTTCTCTGTGCACTGCGCATCCTAACCTGAGTAATCTTCTCCCTTCGTTCGGCCATCTCACGTTCGATGACCTCATCCTCGCCCTGGCAAGCTTTCCTTTCCTTAATAAATTCCTTGCAACTCTCAGCCGCTTCTCTCTTTTTAATCTTCTCAATTTTCTCCTTCAGACTTGCTTGTGCGTCTTCTAATAGCTTTCTTTCTCGTTCTATCTGTTCCTTCTTCTCCTGGTTTTGCATTCTGCGATACGCCACCAAGCGGTTTTTCTTCATCTCGCTGACGAATTCATTTCTTATGTCCCAGACAGTGTCCAGGATTTCCTTCTGGTGTTGAATTTCTTTCCTCACTCTCTTTCCAAAAAAACGCCTCTTCTTCTTGCTCTTTTTCTCAATCCTCTCCTCCATTGCAACAAGATGAACTTGCGCGGTTTCCCACTTCTGTAGCAATTCTGCATACTTCTCCTCTTCGTCTCTACAAAGATTAATTCATCAAAGTTAGACATAAATAGGAAAGTGGCCTCAGTCGATGACCCGGACCGTGATACTGTTTTAACTCATCTATAGGCCTACTCCACTAGCCACCATTGACATAGTGCATGCAATGGTAACCACGCGTAAAGAGATCTGCAGGGACGTGCCTTGCATTTTCCTTCTTCACTGGGGAACCATTTGGTTTCATGTTCAGAGCACCCCTCGAAGGGAATGAAAACGATACAGGTAAACCAAAACACACGCATATATATCACATTGTAATCATTTAGAATTGAAAAGACATCCTCAAGCACACGGTCAAATTCATATTAGACTTGTACCGTTTCCACCTGGCCGCACAGTCTGTTCCAGCGAACGGGTCAGAGAGATGTAAACGCTAGATAACAATGACTTAATGTTGGATATACTGGCAATCCAGCTTATTTAAAGAATGCACTTCTGCAGAGGGAAATTTACAACACTTCACGAAGTCACAAAGATTAGTAGTTATCGTTCTGTTGTCATGTACTATAGAATATTTGAGCTGTGCATATTGCTTCTGCAGATGGGCTGCAACTTCTCAATAATTACTCACATTTTATAGACCCGGGTTTGTAGAGGCACAGAGTAATATCATAGACAGAGTGGCAACAGCTATTGTTTAAGGCGTGAAGCGGTTACGTAAGCAATCCATGTTTGCCTCGCCTCACGAAGCTCGTGGCTCTCTTTTCCGAAGAGTGCCGACCATGCACCCTTCGGTAATTTTCGGATTTTTCACCAATTGTTAAGCGAAAGTATGTTCGACAAAGCTTGTGTTGTTGTTGTCGTGTGGTGCTGATCGGAATTGATGTGCTGGCGAAAACGGGAGTGTTTCGAGCTTCAGGAAAGTGGGTTTTACCGTTTTAAAAATTCCTCTCATATTTTTATGAATATATAATGAGTGTGTTTGAACCAAATTTGAAAGTCTTTTATCGATACTGTCTGGTTTTACTCAATGGTTTACGGTCAGTCATACCGTCTTTTACACGTGCGCCAAGAAAGAACATGTTTATGAAACTGCTGGCGTGTTATGTTTTGATTGGCGTGAGGCAGTGTTTCTGGCCTATGAGCTCACAAAGTAACTATGGTTGCTACGCGACTGGCAGTACGATGCCATCTCGTCGCATGTTTCGCATAATCTCGTGTAATTATCAACCACAAACCAAGCCTCCAAAAAGTTTAACACCTTTTAAGCTCATTTTAATATGAAAAGCCAATAGTCTACCGAGACGACCATGGAACAAAAGGCCTGCAAGTGTTGCCACTCTGTCTATGATATTACTCTGTGGTAGAGGCTAATTCACTAGCTAACTCACCTTTGCAAGACAATTCTGTCGAAGACGTTCGGTTCTCTTGAAAGTCTGCTACCCATTTTGTTACGTTTTCAGTAGAATTACAAAATTAATCGCTTAGCTTGACAATTTTTATTGCAGTGCTGACGTTTCGCAAGTGATTCGAAAAACGTTGCTGGCTGTGGCTGTTGCGTTCTATTTGTACAGATCGAACACAAGTGTGACGTCACTATAGCTTTACTTTGCGCCAATCATGTTGACGCTCATAGCGCCCTCTTTACTTCAAAACGCGAAGAGAACATGAAACGTTCCGATCTCCGACGAAAATGGTCTCTCACAACATATTTGAGGTGATAATAGACTGCATACTGTCTTTCAAGTGGTTAATCGGTACAAATTTGTTAAAAATAGTGAGAACAAGAGAATAGTTTCTGAAAAGGGGAACGTTTGGGGAAAATAGATTTCATCGTTGAGAGCGAATGGACTACTACGGCCTATAAGCTTATCACTTGCCTGTATAGTGAAGTAACATCCATTCCTTGGCGTTAGCAGAGAGAGAGAGAGAGAGAGAGAGAGAGAGAGAGAGAGAGAGAGAGAGAGAGAGAGAGAGAGAGAGAGAGAGAGAGAGAGAGATATGTTGGCTAATACATGAAGTGTTCTACACGAAGAGTAAGGTTTAAAGTATGGGAACATGACTCATGCAAGGTACCCTACGCATGCAAAAATTACACCATCTTTACACTATTATGAAATGAAATCACAAGGATCAATTATCATGGAAGGGAGACCGTATAGGTCCTACTATTTAGCGACTCTATGACAAACAGGAACAATGCACGCGTCAGCACTATTAGGTATTACGCACCATGAAACTGAAAGATTTAGCTCGATTTTTTCCTTAAGAAGTTAAGGAGCCTTCAAACCATTCTAGAAGAAAAGAAGAAGAAATTTTGAAGAAATTTTGGCCCTTCAGAAAGATATGGGTATTAAAATTTACGGACACTTGACAAATTCGAATGGCCGTCATCCCGTGTTAGCATTATTACGCAAAATTTCATTTTTGATATACAAAAAAAAGGTGAAAACATTATTCGAAAAGCTTCAAAAAGTACCCCAAAGGGCAGTAGTCAAGGCAAGTATTGTAAACAACTGAGTGTCCGAATATCTGTCCCCGAGGCGCAGCCTACCTTGAATGAAAAATATTAGCAAAAAAACTGAACCTGAGCAAGTAGGTGAATAAAAGGCCAACGGAATACAATTTTAATTTATTGGCTCTGAAAAATAAGGGCGTCGAAATTCTCAGTCCAGTTTTCACTATATCACAGTCTGTGGCCACGATAAAGTGTTTTGAAAATGGCCACAACTGTTACATATGAGCGTGGTTGCACTGGTTATTCGATAGTTTAATTCGTCCATCTGTTTCGTACTTTCCTTTTTTTCTCCGCCTTTCATATTTGTACGAAGATGACAGCCACGCGGCAACTGCATTTTTCCCTTTCAAAATGTCGACGGAAAAAAGCAATTTCGAATATTAGGGGAACAGTAAGTAGATATAATGTATTGAATTGCTGTGAAATCGATAATTTATGTTCACTTCAAGCTAGATAAATATAGAGCGATAAGTTCAGGCAAGGCATGGTAGTTATACACTGAATGAAGTCTCGTTTGACGTTTGACCGGATATAGTAATTCTGTGGCGTAGCATTTTTAAAACAGTTAGGCTGCGTTTACAAACACCTCTGGAGGGGAAGTTCGGGAGGTAGGAGGGGAATTCGAATAAGCTGAGGTATCTGCATTTGGAATTAAAATATTGTTGGATACAAAGGGAGGCATTAAAAAAATTAATGCTGCCGATTGGACATATCATGATGGATCAATATTGAACAAAAAGTCACAAAAAGTCATTGGTAGGCGGTACTTGGTAAATGCAAGACAATTTTCTGGTCCCTCTTCTCTAGAGGTGCAGTGAACGCAGTTTTATCAGAAGAGAAATACAGAGGTAAATCTCAGTAAATATGTTCAGCAATTCAATGTTGACAAATTCTTAAACGAATTTAATTTCGGCAGCCGGTGAAAAGATACGCCTGTGGTTCTGATGTATTCAAACGGAGCAATGGGTCTTTACGTCACGAAGTGTCCCCATCCCGCCGGGTCGTGGATAGTTCTCATGGAATTAATTAATGAAATGTACATGTACTAAAACCGAAATCGGAAATTTCCGAAACACGTTTTGAGTAAACTTTGTTCTATATATGCTTACAGGATGGTCCATTATTGCAGAAAACTAATCTAAATATGTAAATGAGGTCGTTTCACTCATCATTCGACATGTTCGTGCCTTCACTTTATATTATAAACATATCAACACAGATGCTTATGTTGCATTGTCAAGTAATGATTTTATTACGTTTTGAATATTATATTTCTATGAAAATCATATAACTATAAAGAAGTATAAATAATATGTAATGTTTTCATCTTGAAAGAATTCAACTACCTTTATATATTGTTTTCTTCAGTTTTAGACTTTTCTTAATTTTTTAAATTTTTGATGATTTTTTATTATTAGATTTTCAAAATATTTTTCCTAATTTTGATTTTCTAATACAGACTCTGATCCTTATCTGTCTTCCACTGTCTTCCGTTCACAAATGTTTTGATCACTTCTTTGGTCTTTTATCTGGTCCCGCCACTAACACAGTCTTGACAGAGACAAACAAAAGCATTGGACGCTATGGGGAAGCAGCGAAGAACAGACTACATGTTTCTTTTGGATGGATGAAGTGCTCAGTATTGTCTTCGCTTAGTCAAGTTTCGCCATGGCTCTGAGCTTGGCAAAACTGTCTTCGTAAGAACGTCCATTTTGCTTAGCGGCGCGTTCTCTTCGTTTCTCTTCCATGCGTTTCCTAATCTCTGCAATTTTCCCTCTCCTTGCCGCCATCGTGCGCTCGATGACATCATCGTCAACCTTTTCGACCTGTGCTCCCTCTATACCTGCTTCCTGTTTCTCTGCTCTGGATCTTCTAGCGGCTAGACGTTCTCTTCTTCGGTCGCCGCGTTTCCTGAGACGAGTGTTCCTGAGACGAGTGTTCTTCAGAATCGTGGTAGCAGCGTTTTTACTCTCACTGTCCGCAAGAATTTCATCCTTAGGACTGACTTTCAACCTCTCATCCAGCACAGTTTCAACAGTATCAAACTTCTCAGGTACTTCACTGACTCCTTTACTCGCTTTTAGTTCTCCACTTTCTTCGGTCGTGAAAAGCTGCGCCAGACGCCTTATCCTCGTCACAGTAATTGCCTTTTCTTGGGCGTCTGGGATGTTGTCAACAGTTGCCGTGCTGCCTCTAACTTCTGGTTGGACATTGTTCCTCCTTAAGAACCACCATTTCTTTCCTTTCTTCGACTCTACTGTCTTTTTTCTTTCTCCTCTGTTGAGAAGAAAAACATAAATATCACTAAACAGAACTTTGATTTGTACGATGAAAGTACACTGGAGACTTGTCACAGTGACTGAAATGATCTAGAGCGCTAGATCTGCTCGCTGACCGCCACTCCGCTACAGTTACACGAATCGGCGAACAATAAACTTGTTTCATATTTGAAAAGTTAGGATGCAAATACTCCAACACAAGTCTACTTTGAACAACCATCTTATTGTTGTCGGGTCCAATCGTGCATACGCTAATTCGGTCATCTTTCATTTGACCCATAATATAAAAAAAATCGCTGATGATTCACTCCATTAAACTTACATCCGTCTTTTTTTGATGGATTAACTTTACATTTGCATTCGAACTTCCCATAGTTCGTAAACATTGAAAGAGATCGTAAGTTGTTATGCAATGTCGCCAGCTATCGGCAGGATACAGGTTCACACTCACCGGTCTGCGACTGTTTTCGGAGCACCTCCATGCCTTTGAGTTGATATTAGGTTACCCATGTTGCTGTATTTTCACAAGGATTCTGGCATACGTTAAAAAACGAAGTAAGAAGATTTCTGTAGGTTTGCGAGGATTACGGAGAACGAATGCTGAGATATAGTAACCTTGTTACAGTTCGATAGTTCCAGAGCGATTTTGTGACGTCACTACCGTTTACACCAATGATTCGCTGATCACTGCGTCTCACGTGACTTGACTAGACGCAGCACGTGCTTGTCACTGAGGCGGGGACCAGCCAACACCAATGACAGTTGCGCTCATATTTATTAGACGCCCTCAAGCGCTAAAAATGCGAATCTCTGGAATTTTAGGAAAAGGCATATATGTTAACGAATCACTAGTGTGTGAGCACGAATAACGAGAAGAAAAGTATTATTTTGATATCACGGGGAGGTTACATTAAAGAAGACGACACTGTCCCTATGTGAGCGCTCTAGAAATCGAACGGAAAGCATAATTTCCTGATTTTTACGCCACAAAACTCTGTATCGCGCACCATTGCGCTCTAACTGAACAATACGGTGTCGCGCGGCAGGTCTCTCCGTTGACTAGATCGCCCTCGCGTATCGCGGTCAGAACGCGAAAACGCCCAAAATGAAGACCCCACTAAATGTAGTCTGTTTCGTAGTGTTTCAATATCGATAAAAGAATCATGCAGGGATATTGATTTGTCATTCCAAAATATGTGTCTTTGATGGCAACAGAAAGTGAAAAAAAATGTAGTCTATTTATTTTCAAGCTGAAATATTATCTATAATATTTGTTTCAATTGAAATTATTTGAAAAAGATCTGTGGGTTCGTGCAAAACCAATCAACGTTTAGGACATCATGATCGAAGTTTATAGCCAGTTTTCTTAACCTTGGTGAATTTCACCACAGAGATACTTAATTTGATAAATTTGGCGACATCGATTGCAAGTATTGATGAGCACTGTCTATTTGATACAATTACATCTTGAATATGATCAACTTGTAGTCTCTCCGAAATGCCTTTATAAAGGGACTTCTACGTGAATGTCAAACAAACCTTTCGTTTGTGACGATTATTGCGTCTGATAGCTCAATGTGATCATTAAAAGTGACATCCTTACAAGTGGATACGATTTAAAACAAACTTTTATGAATGCTGTTAACAAAGGATGTATGGAAATACACATCTTTGAAAACAGAGGAGTGGGCACAGTTCAAGCCCTTGATAGATAGGTGGAACAGATTCGATGGCGAACATGAAAGTTTGTGAATTACACGTTTAGGGGCTACTATGGTTTGTGCTACTACTGTTCGATTATTATGTATTTAGTCTATAACAGGTAAACACGCCTTCGATCGCCCCTTCCTGTCTAAATTATTACGTTCATCGCGCCATATTTTGCAAATCCGAGAATCTCATTTTCATCATGCAGAGATTGCGCTCCGAAAGTTTGTCTTCGTACTCCAGATTTATTCCGTCGTCAGCGCTTGCAGCCTTGACAATGTCTTCAGTCTTGCGATCGGGTGCCGACTTTTGGACGCGGCCGCGTTTCTTCCGTCGTCTGTGCTTAGATTTCTTTTTCTTCCGCCGCTTCTTCTTACCAGTCTTGCCGATATTCTGCAGTATAATTCGGATATTGTCATCGTGTTCGGCTCACTGAAGTTTCAAGTCTCGTTCAAAATTATGTGCTCCTCTGCTAGACTTGGCAGCTCTACGTTCTCTTCAATCAGACGAGTCAGTTCACCCTTGAGGTCTGCGGCGGCCGCAGCAAGGCCGTCTTCAAGTTGACATGATTTGCTTTTCTTTGTAAAGATGCCTCGTTTTTTATGCTCCTTTGATTTTTTAACGTCTTCCAACAGAAGGTCAAGCTCTTCGAATTTCTGAAACATTCTTTGGAGATGATCAGCATAGGAATAGTCCTTACTGTTATGAATAAGAAGAAGTAGACAACATGTAAACATAGTATTTAAAAGCCTGTATGTTGTTATGTAATATGTTTACGGAGTAGCGATGATGTGATCCCCGACATTTGCTGTCGCGGACAGAAATGCAGACAATTTTTGTCTTTGTGTACCTTTCTATGGATAGTGAATCCATTCGACTGATATTTTGCTAACAAATAAGTCGTATAAATTTTGAAAGGTAATGCTTGCAGTTTCATCTTTAGTAGGTGTTCTTAAAAACTTAAGCTTAGGCAAAAATAAACAAATAAACAAACAAATAAATAAATTAATAACTTAACAAAAAGTAGACAAGCATAGTATTTGAAAGGGCGCGTCACAGAACCGTGAAAAGAACATAGAACTACCTGCAATCGTCACGCATCCGGGATGATTTTTCCCGCCGACCGCTGCCGCATACAGTGCCGCATATCGCATTCTGTGTGTAGTGCGCCCTCAAAGATCCCGAGCATGTAGACATATAAGTGGGCAACTCCATGGTCATCCATATCCGATCGCCGAGCAAAGTGTGTGGAGGGACTGTGATCTGAGCAAGGTGATACTAACGATCAGACAACAGTAGCGCTAATATATCCACGTATAAAGTCGAAGGTAATGTTTGTTCAGCGATCGTTGCATGTTTGGCAAATTATATGTGACCTAATTTTTCCCCAAGTTAAAGCTTGACTTGAAAAAAAGCTTAAAACATCATTTGACCGTTTTATTTTGTCGTTAACCGATGTCTGCTTGGAATAAATTAGTAAAGTTTGAGGTTGTGACATTGACTCTTTAGGCTTTGAACTTTCACCTCTCCAGCGGAATTTATCTCTATCGTGATTGTAAAACATATTTTTAGGAAAGCATGTCGACAGTGTTCTAATCTTTAATTTATATTTAAAAGTTCAAATATTAAAATTATCTTTCAGGCCTCGAAGTTTATTTTTTTGCTTACCTGCCCATTGGGCAGGTACTCTGAAAATTTACCAGCCCAACAATTTTTTTACCTGCCCAACCCAAGTTCACAAGTCTTTTAGTTCGGGTCGTCTCTTACGTGTGCTACTATGTAACCATCTGTCAAGTGCTCTAATGGCCGCATAGTCATCACTCTCTGGTCCATCCAGTACAATCCTGAGAAGCATATCAAGGGAGGTAATGCTCAAACTACTGCGCCAGTCAGTTTTGACCCGTTTCATTGCTCATTAGGCTGTAGACATGGGATACAGAAGTACAATTTGTACAAGGTATAGTATGGTTTCATATTTATCCACCAGTTCAGGATCAGTAAGAAAGTGTTGCCACAAAGGTAAGTGCCTTAGATGTCTGTGATGTCTGTTTATTTCAAGCTTTACATCCAGCCATTGTGTTTTAGCATCATCTGCACTGAAGTGAGGTACTTGTCTTTCAAGTAGAGGAGTGAAGTGGTTGATGAGCAAATTGATGTTCTCATTACCATAAGTTGCAAGTGCTTGGTTATCTTCTGGCCAGTTGCTTACATCAAAAACTTCAGATGCCACCAGGATATTGTCATTTCTCAGGTTTCCAAATCTCTCATCCATGTGGTTGGTCACATTTTCCACTATTCTTGCTTGGATCGATTGAAGTTAGGTAAGTCAGTGTCTCTCACAGTGAGTTCAATGTCTTTCCACTTTCCTGTGTCACGGACTGTATCAATAAAATCATTGAGCTGATCTGATGGATGGTCTACCATAGTTGTGAGTGAAATTTTCACTCTCTCCAAGGCTGTATTAACCTGGGTAAGTACCAACACATCTTTCTGCATGACTTCACTTAGCATGGCAGTTTTATCCAGGATATCACACAGGAAATGTAGAAACAGTAAGAAGCTATAGCTCTGTAACTTCTTCAGTGCATTCTTTGCCCTTCCTTGCATCTCAGCACTGGCTTTTCTCTCCTCCACTGTGTGTTGAAAGTGAATTACAACAATCTTGAAATCTCTCATAAAGACTTTGACAGCTCTGTGCATATGGGGAATCCACCTGGTACCCAGGATGTTGACTGGTTTCAGCACGCTCTCCTCCAGTGTCTTGGCAACAGATCTTAGTTCTCTGAGAGCTTTAGGGGAGTAGTAATAGTGCTTATATACACCTTGTAACAACTCTTTGGTATCTTGTAACATTGTCTCTTCTTTGATAGCTTTCAACACACCCAACTCGAGACGGTGTGCAACACAATGCATTTCAATTAAATGGGGAACATCTCGCTTCAATAAAGCCGCTACTCCATTTCTTTTACCCAACATCACAGACGCACCATCTGCACCAAATCCAACTAGTTTCATTCTCCATTGTTGACCATTCAATCGTAGACCATCCTGAAACCCGTTGTCGATGGACTTAAGAATGCCTTCTGCGTTGGCATTTTCCAAAGCTTGAATGCTGAGAAATTTATTCTGTGGCAAACCAGCTTCAATAATGCGTACGTACATCAGCTCATTTTCGCTGGTTGACGTATCGGTTGCTCCGTCACACATGGTTGATAAAAAAGTAGACTCACTGACTTTGTTACGCAAGTCTTCTTTCATAGTATCGGCAATTGCTTCGATAAATGCTCGGCAAGCATGGTCGTTGAAATATGTCTGTCCGATTTCACAGTCGTTTTTCACATGTAGTCGACATAATTTGGCAAACATTGTGAATGGAAGCTCTTCTTTTGCAACGAAGTAGGCAATGTTAAATAGCTTCACCATCTTTTCTCTCATTTTGGCTTCCATATTAGTTACAGTTATGTCCATTGCTGCAGGTCGTTGACGTGCAAATACTGCATCTCTACATCTTATATGACGGTTACTTTTATGGTGTTCACTCAAAGCCTGTCTTCTGTATCGTGTCGTACCTACAAAGAAAGCCGATGAGTTGTTCGCCAGTGCCGGGAAACTTCTACAGTATTCGCAATACATGACTGCCTCCTCGTCTTTCTCATCTCGCTTTAGCCATTTGAACTCTTTCTCCCATTCATCCCTGTATCCCCGCTTCCGTTTTCGCTCATATTCCTTCCAATACGAAGTCGATTGTGCACCGTCATCGCTTTTCACGGACTTTCCACTTTCTCTTGACGTGCTTGCTACACTGACGGCTGCTACAGCCGTCGATTCACCACATGGCTCCACATTTGTTGCATCACGATCGTTACCTCTGTCGACCGTTGCTGTACTGTCTCCTTCTTTGTCATCGCCTTTTCTTTTCTCACTTTGATTTTCTTGCGGAGTACAAACTCCCTTCGAACTTTTTGTAAAGCCAAAGTTGAAAAGACTCATGTTTATTCTATGAGGTGAAGCGAGGCACGTACGGGGAATGAATAAGTCACATGTGCAGCAGCGACGATGTATGCAAATTTATGGTAGCTATATTTAGACATCACGTACGCTGTGTACGTGGGAAAGGTCAGGTCACCAAATATGTACTGCCCTAAATGCGGAAGTCGCTTGATGACAACGCGATCGCGTCAAACATTCTTTTACTTTGAAACAGTCCGTGTTTTGAACTTAGGGCAAAGGCATTGTTATTGTTTTATTTCCTGAATGTGGACAATTCTGTCAGAGAAAACATTAATTTTATGAAATAAGCTGACAAATTCACCGGCCCAGCTGGGCCGATGACAATGAAAAACACCTGCCCAGCGCAATTTTTACCGGCCCTGGGCCGCTGGGCCGGCGTAAACTTCGAGGCCTGTCTTTTCCTGTCGTGATATTGGCAACAAAAAGCTATGTTTACAAGTACCTGAACAACAGAACATGTGACCTAAAACAAGGGGGCGCCATTTTCTAGCAGACAGACTTGTGATTTTTTATTTCAATGCAGGGCCACAGCCCATCGCACAACAGAGAAATACAAAGTCTGGAAAAAAAAAAAAAACCGTGAGAAGGTACATAACTTCAGGTACACTGTGAATACTTCAATTTCACACAGGCAAAAAAGAAAGTCATGAAATTAATAAAATAAGACGTCCAAAAGAAAGAAACCATGGTGCTTGGATCAGAAATACAAGCATAGGAAATACTCTTGTTGTTATAAAGCAGGAAGTTCTTCACGTTTTTGAAAAGCTTTTAACAAATACTGTGCTAGTTGAGAGTTGACATATCTGTTTTTCGATGCAAGAAGCTCAACAAGCTTATTTTCATATACATTTAGTCTCCATGATGATGGAATATATATAACTCTGATATCCTCATAAAATGGACAAATAAAAATAAAGTGGAATTCGTTTTCAACAATTGACAAATTTTTAAAGTTTTTACAATACATGCAAATTCTTTGTCTGACTGGCAAGTTTCTATGACGACCAATCTCAATATTAAGTTTATGAGTAGAGCAGCGAAAGTTTGCAAGTATTCTCTGACGGTCGTGGCTCAAATAATTTAAGTACTTTTCTGGCTCAAGCATTGTTTTAAATTCAGAATAAAGACTTAACCTTGAAGAATTTACAATATCTGTATGCCATTCTTGTTCAGAACAGTCTTTTACCCTTTGTTCAAAAATATTCAAAAATACAGTTACATTTCCAACCTGCTGTTCCAACCAAACAATTCCAAATCCATACTTAAAAAGAAGATTTTTAACATAAGTGGCCCATGTACGTCTACCAGCCGCATCCAGTTGTTTTTAACATTAAATAACATGCCTTTGGGTATCTATTGTTATCCATTAAAAGCAGTTTCAGCCAATACGAAATACATCGTTTAAAGTAAAAACAATACAATGGATGTCTGCCACATTCTCCCAATACAGCTGCAGTATTAACATTACTACTCACACCTGTTAAAAATCTACAGAACCTAGTTTGTACACGTTCAATACATTCTGAATACTCGTAACCCCAAACCTCGCTACCATAACAAATTATCGGGACAATGACTGCATCAAACAACTTAAAAGCATTCTCAATAGACATTCCACCAAGTTTCTTAATTGCTATTTGAATGAAAATAAAGATTTCATACCCTTAGCTGCCAAGTTAGCTTTTGCAGGGGACCAGGACAGTCTCGATGAGAACAGTAAACCTAAATAATTATAATATGTTACAGTTTCAACTCTTTGTCTGTTAAAAACCACTTCTCATAATTTTTCAGGTAACCACCATTTCGAAATACAATAATTTTGGATTTGGAAAGATTAACTTCCATTTGCCACTGTTTGCAGAACTTTTCCAATTGATTTATCTTACGCTGTAGAGATATAGGCAAGTCAGCAGTATCAGCAATGTCGTCAGCATACATTAATATGCTAATTGCCGGTATATCTTCATTACATAAACACCACAAGCATGTTCATTATTCATATAACTGTACAATTCGTTAATAAACAAGGAAAATAAAAAGGGACTTAACATGCAACCTTGTCTTGTTCCTATATTACATTGAAAATAGTCTGTTAAACCTTCTGCACAATCGTATACATGAACTTAACTGAGAATACATTGACCGCAACACTTTGAGAATTTTGCCATGTATTCCATACGAAATCAATCTGTGCCACAGAAGATCGTGATTTACTCTGTCAAAAGCCTTGGAGAAATCAATGAAAAATACATATAAACGACCGCCTTTCACTGTTAAATATTTCTGAACAAAGGACTGCAGACAGAAAATATTATCAATTGTACAGTATCCTTTCCTGAAACCTGCTTGTGCTCTACAATTTTATTATTTTCCTCAGCCCAAGCAACTAGCCTTTGATTCAGAATTTTCGTAAAAATCTTACTACAAACAGACAGTAATGAAATTCCTCTATAATTTGAAACGTCATCATGTGAACCCTTTTTATGTAAGGGAAATATTATTCCCTTACACCATTCAGCGGGATATTCACCTGAATCCATAATGCAATTAAATAAATTACAGAGAAATGGTGATAAAATATCGACAGTATTTTTAAAAATCTCGGCGACGAATCCGTCTGGACCAGCGGCTTTATTATTTTGAAACTCTTAATCGCCGCATGAATTTCATGTTCAGATATACCCTGGTTTACTGATAAAGGAACATCTTCAGAACACAACTCACAGAAAACATCGTGTGCTTCGATGTCATTTTTCACGCAATTAAGAAATTCAACATCAACTGATATGTTACCAACATTATTTAACAAGTATGGAAATATTTAAACCAATCAGAGGGTGATATAACAGACAGTGTGGTATTTTTTCTAACACCACGTAACCTTTTCATAGCTTCCCAAAACCCTTTAGAATCATTGCGTGACTTCATAATTAACTGCTGTTTTTTGACGTTCTTGATAGGCAGTCAATTTTTCCCTACAAAGACTTTTAAATGTATTTCTTACATCTTTGTAATTTACCAGATCACTGAACTTATTGGAACGCCTAAATTTTTGTAGCAAACTGAATTTTTCTTTTTTCATTTCCGAACAGTCTGTATCCCACCATGGTTTATTGTGACTTTTACCAGAACACTTCACACCCCCTACTTTACATTTAAGTGAACCAAACACTACTTCAAGAATGTTATTGAACAGGTGAAGAGCTTCATTGACATTCATTTCTACTGATAACTCTGTATTGAAATCGTTAAACATTCCAGAAGAAACAGCATCCTGAAGTTGTGTACGTAATGTGTCAAATTCTTCGCCATTCCATTTGTATTTATAATATGGTGCCACATTCATAGCACCAACAGATTTCGAAAAAAAATGAGAGAAACAGTGAGGGAATGACAGTTCACATTCAACAGGGAAGTGATCGGAAAAGTCAAGTGTACCAACTTGAAAAGTTTTGATGTTTTCAAATAAACGACTCGTGGCAAGGATATAATCAACAACGCTACAACCACGATCCCAGTCTTGAAACCAACAAGTTGAAGTTAGAAGAGCATACGTGGCAATGGTGACGAAACCAATTACCACACTGGTACATCCGCACCTGTACATGTATTCATTGATTGACGTCCACTTTGAATATGGCGAGTACCGCTCAACTGCCACAGCCCGCCAAGTTTTTGGGTGGCAAAATCCGCCAATTCGTGCCCGCCAAACAGCAATGCCGACATCCATCGTGACACTGATCCTTAATTGAAACGTCTGAAGTGGAAATTACCACTACATACAAAGTTAGACCAAGATATCAGTGAATATTCGGGAGTTCGAAGCACTATAGCTCTACCATCACTGAAGTTACGTAACCAACCCAGCAGACAGACTTGTTTTGTTCAAGGTCGCCTGCCGACATCGTGGACAGCCAGGAAGCCAGGAAATAGTTTGATTCAAAGTGAAGGTTTGAGCTAAGACCCAACTTATCCTCCACGATCAGCCATTGGTTCACCCGATCAGTCAAGGTAAATCACCATTTCATAGGGCTTAAAATCCCAAACTGGTATCTCGCATGGCAGACCTTGAACCTGCATCCGGGCGAGCTCTGCATGGCAGGGCTGTGTGTTACCGGCGTTGTAAGGCCTCCAGGAGGCCGTGCCATGCAGAGCTACATCTGGGCTTGATTTGCGCCGCAAATCCTGATCCAACCCAGTGGAGTTTAATGTAGACGACCATACATGCATCAAAACAGAGACAAAAGGTAAGAATCATTTTTTGTTGTACTTTTATTGGGAAATTCGGTCGAAGCACGGATGATTGAAACTGAGAAAACGTCAGAAATGCTGCTGAAATAATCGCGACCACCATTGGTAGCTATATATTTGTCGACCGTGCAGCAAACACTGAAAAGAAGGGCATAGATTTAGGGACGGCGAAGACGAAGAAGGCCGATCGCGCCGAACAGAAACACACATATTTATCTCGTGATGCATATTTCCATGATATAGACATGTTGCCCTTTCAAACTTTCTGCTGCAAATTTTAAAATTAAAATTTTCAGATGTATGTGACCCTATTGGGTGCACTTTATCATGGAATGACTCATATCTTTATCACTCTCCATATGCCAAGGCACACTTTGGGACCAATCGTCATCACTCTTTGCCAGTCTGTCTACATGTATGTTAGTCTGTCTGTCTGTATGTCCATGTTTCATACAGCTGTTGGCTTGTTTTGATAACTATATGGGAGCGAACAGTGACATTGTCACTGTTTTTGTAATTAGGGTGATACGTTAGCAATACTGCAGCAAATTTGATGAAACTTGGTAAGATCTTTAGCTCACAGTCTCATATAAGTTTACAAAGACACTTAGTGGTGTCATGCAAATTAGTTGTAATTTGCATATTTAATGAACTTTCCTAAGTAGTTGGCTGTGTCCAGAAATACTGCTTCAAATTTGATGAAACATGGTACAGATGTTGATCTTTTGGAACTCTAATACTGTGAGAAAGACATTAAGCAGTTCCATGCTAATTGATTGCTATTTTGCATATTCAATTAACTTTCATAATTAGTATGATATGTCCAGAAATGCTGTATCAAATTCATGTATTACAGATATCGATCTTCCAGTAGCGTTAAGGCATGCACAGATATGTAGTAGTATCATGTCCATTTACTGCCGATTTGCATATTTAATAAAATTTTGTAATTAGGCTGATATGGCCAGAAATGGTTAATCAAATTTCATGAAACTTGGTACAGATGTTGAGTTCACATTGATTTAACATTGAATAAAGACACTTTGCAGTGTTATGTTAATTAATATTTAATTTACATAATGAACTTTCCTAATTAGAATGATACACTTCATCAGATTTGATGAAACTTTGTACAGATCAGTCTACGATAACACCATAAAAGGAAAGCTACTTAAATATTCATGAGTTAACTTATTAGCCAATCGGTGGACTGCTTTTGGAAGCTTTATTGCAATTTTACACATATCTCCAGAAAGGTCTTTCTGTTGATGATGTTGATTGGTGGAAAATGGCACATTAATGTATTTCTATGCATGCTTTGACCTTCGATCTTGAAGCTCACCGCTGATTTTGATGATCAACCTCTGCATTCAGGCTCTGTGCAGTCTGAAAGACGTGCTTCTGCCCATTTTTGCGCAAACAACCATGGTAAATTCAGGGTTCGAAATACCCGGTGGTCATGCGTCAAAAGACCACCAATTATCTAATTTGGACCACCAGATTCTATTTTTGGTGGTCAATCTTGACCACCAAGTTTTTGGAGCAGTGTTTCATCTAGGCTGCGCGATTCCCCCTCTTTAAATTGGTGTGCTGCGCGCCGCCAAGTACGTAGAAGGGGCGACCCATCGCCCACTGCACTGAGCTGGCTGGAATGGCATATCCAAATATCATGGGTGTCACACTTCGATGCTTTTAACCCATTATCGGCACCTGTTAATACTTTGGCAACAGGCATTGTATAGTGTAGCAAGAACATTTACATGAAAGGAACTAATTTTAGTTCGATTTTGATACTTTTTGTACTTTCCGTATGCTGATTTTGCATATGAAAGCCTGTCAGCCCATTGAGAGTTACGTTCACAAAAGTTCATTGCCCTTGTCTCATTATCTCTGTACGATCGAGAACAGGAGACAAACTGAAGTTTTTGTGCATAGTATGAATATCCGTAACACTATGAAAATAATTCTGGTAGCAAAATTGACTCGGAAATTTGACTCTACTGTTACAGAAATGTTTTCAGTTCAGTGAATGGCATTGGCACTGTGAAGTGATACGATTGCATGCAATGAGAGTCACAAGCAAGCTGTAGTGTCAATGGGCCCGGTTTTTGAATTCAGTGAACAAACATTGACTTATTTTTCGGGCAAATAAACCCTAAAGTTAACTGTTGATGACAACCAACATTTCTGTTTGTTATTTTCCCACTGTAAAATGACTGACAAAAGCAATTGGAGCGAATCTGACATCGAGAAACTCCACCGTCAAAACACGGCAGACAGAGACCTCCTAAGTTGTTCGTTTTAACTTTACTGAGTCTGCGCACAAGACTACAAGACCAGCTAGGTCACTAGAAAAATACAGCTAACAGGTTTGTATAGGGCAATCTTGATCCAAACTCTGCTGTGGTTAGGGATGATATAAGCACAGTAAAAACGTGACAAACAAATATATATTATTTTTTCAGAAGATAGGAAAGCATTCCTTTATAACTACTAAAGATTTTTCTTGCTTTGTGTAATAAGTACACAAGTTCAGTTAAAAATGAAAAAAATCCCTTGAAGGTTCATGTACAGTGGAAATGGCTAGCTGTTAACAAACATACAGAATATTGTAGCATACAAATTACGCTACGTTTTCAAGGAATATTAATGCTTACGAATATTAATGAGCCATCCGCCACTCTTCTAAGCTCTACATACATTCACAAAAGAGATACTCAAATTTGTTGACTTTTGAAAACATCTTATATAGGATGGTGTTTGCAGCCAGCAGCTTGGATTGTGTAAGCAAGTGATTTATGGTTTGTAGTATGTGTATCACAAGTGACATCATTGCAACATTAAAAGTTACCTGTAAAGCCGTGGTTATATGTTTTAGTTAAATCCCCCCAAAATTTTAAAATCCCCCTCAAAAATTCCTGCAGAGGGGGACCAGTCCCCCCCTCCCCTGGTGTAGCATCCTAGATGAAACACTGTTGGAGGTCACAATTATAGTGCACTGCAGAGCTGTAAATCTTACATGCCTCTCACAGTTTATTGCTAGGAGTATCCAGAAACAATATATTGTCCTCAGAGATAGATATTTTAGCAGTTATCTAGTACACGTCTTGTCTGTTCAATCACAGTCCCTCCACTGTGGTTCAATGTCAGTCCTTCAACCCCACTCCATTACTCAACTGAGTGTTCCTTTAAATAGACAATGTCTCTCTTTGTTTTACTGTTTACTGCTATGATTATTGTGATAAAATCTGCAAACGTTGAATAACATCTCCTAGCAAATTTCGTCTATAGTCATTAAAGTGACACATACAAAACTTCATAATAGTCCAAAAAATGCAATAATTGTCATGTTATACAAGCTGTAATTGTCATTTCTTTATTACACAGTAATTCTGTCAAAACTTAAAATCTGTAACTCAAGTCCTTTGCATATAACCAGTCAGTCAATCACTCATGCAGTAGTCAAGTTGATCTGTAAATGACTGAAAATTTTCCAGTGGATTTACTGGGCATCCACATACATGTAAACCAACTTAACATGTGTAGCAGGATGGTGAAATGGTTCCAAAACAGCATGTACAGCCCACTATTCACCCCCATGGACCCCAACCTCCACAAGAATTACACTCTGATATTACTAATTTTTTGGACCACCAAATTTTGCAATTGACCACCAAAATTTGAATCTGGTGGTCAAACTTGACCACCAAACAAAAATTTAATTTCGAACCCTGAGTAAAGATCTTCTATAGGGTTAAATGTCACCAAGACAATGCGTGACGCCTTGACAAGAGTCTGATAATTATGACGGTCATCGCCGTAGCTGCCTTTCCAGTTACTCGCTCGCCTTTGAAGGCTTTGGCGCTAAGCTTGCGACCCCCCCCACTGTCGTATGTGTGAGAGAGTACATCAACACTCCAGTTTTCTGTAATGTTCTCATGAGTTTCTGTTTTTTTGTGAGTTCCTGTCATTCGATGTCCAGTCATCATAGCTCAAGCGTAGTTACTCTACCAGCGGCCAGCCATGCCACGGCCACTCAACAAAACCATGAACATGTATGTTTTGCCATGCATGACGATGCATGGTTTGCCCACGGGTACTGACGTGCTACACATTTGTCATTTACCGAACGATATATATATTAACATCATAATCTTAGTCGTAAACATCAAGAAAGATTTAATATCACATTATACATGCGAAACTTGATTGAAATTTTACATAGTAACGACTTCTGAGTACGGATACATCGACGTTCGCAACCCGGAAGAAACTGCTGTGAATTTACTGTGCGTGGTATATACGATCGCTGATTGGTCAGAATGACATGAATATTAATGTTTTATTCAAATTTGCCAGCTCCTTGTATGGCGTTATCGTAGACTGCAGATGTTGATCTCACAGTGTCGTGATACAATTCATTGACAATTGGCGGTATCATTTATTAATGATACCGCTAAATACCGATTAATTACTAATTGACTCATTTAATGACCTTTTATTATTAGTTTTGCAGCCCCCATTGGTTTTACATTTTCACCACCATGGAATTCATCTTTAATCACAGACCTAATTATTGAACAGGACTCTATCCTCTCCAAAGACTTGTAATCAAAGTACCCATTAACAAGTGGGGACTGTGTCGTCAATGATGACTTGCCATCAAAAGTATGCAAATGGGGTGGAAAAATGCGAAACTGGTCAAAAACTAAAACCTCAATGACTGCATGGCAGATTGCTTTGAAAATTGGTTTGCAATTTTCTAAGGTATACCTGGTATTGTTTAGCCGTTCTATGTCCTGAGAAACTATTTTCTTTTGCTAACTTTAGATGCAGAATTATTGACAATTCCGTCAAAAAATGTTAAGAAGTACACTGTGAGGACTCTTCGAAAACTAATACCAAAATTGGTGAATCCCACTGGTAAGTAAATTTGTAAAAATTACCGGTATATTGTACATTACCTATTTTCGGTTATTTATCATGAAGACAGGGCTGAACATATAACATGAACTGTGCATCAAAGGACAAAGAAATCCTGAAATAGCATTGAAGCTTTTATGTGTTGAGTGATCTGTAATATTCAGTTATTATACAACTATTGGTATTATGTTTTGTAGGCAATAAAGGTATGTGGGCTATGGAGGCACCTAAGTGGTGGCCAGTAGGAATTCCATTTGTATCTCCCAACACACCTGGTAAGTTTTCTTGTGTTTGAAGTTTTGTATATTTATCAAATCAGTATAAGCAGTAAACTTGAGAAGGGCTTTTATTTTTTGTGTTTTTTTGTCATTGACATTCATAATTAGTGTATATGTATACCATTGGCTATAGACATAATCATTTAATGTATATGTGTATCAGATACTAATATTTTGTACATACTGATATGTATAAAAAAGAGAGCTTATATGATAAGTCAGTGATATCTGTCTGTCTGTCTGTCTGTCTGTCTGTCTGTCTATCTGTCTGTAGCAAAAAACAGAACAGTAACATTTAACCTTTATATTTGGCAGATATGCATGCTTGACGTTACATGAGATTTTGTTAAAATGAAGTTGTCATTACCAAAAGAATACAAATGAACTAAAAAACAAAGAAAAATTGGTAAAAACTGTAAACTCTAATTACTACTGCTCAGATTTCTTTAAAATTAGCATGCAAATACCTAAGCAGGGTTCTCGCTAAAAGCCGGCAGCTGGCAAAAATAGCACCTGGGAAGTCTAAAAAACATGTGACCCATGCCGGCTGGTTTCACAGATGTTAAGTACTAAATTTTGTATTTTTGCTGAAATTTTGTATAATTGGCCATAAAATGTCTAAGGTAATACACGTCCCGATAAAACCCAGACGTCGTACTTCCATAAACAAAGAACCTACATTTGACCTTTCATGAGTATGTATGCCCAATCAGATTGAGCGTTATTGCGTAGACTTTCCAACTCATGGGAATTCACATAAGATAAGATGTCACTAGATGTAATAATTGCAGTGATTGTCATAGGCGTTTACATGCCTTCTGACATGCCCCAGGGGTCAAATGTGAATTTTCTCAAAATGCAGACGCGGAGCGGTATTCGGAAAAAGAAAAACGATATTCAACCCTACTTTACTAAAAAACAAAAATTAGACAAAGGTAACGTTAAAGTAAACCATGAGGTTTTGAAATGTAACCATGGTATTTTTTTTTTGCACTCGTTGTACTGGATTTGGGATACGGCCATACGTTCATTCTGTGTAATCAGTCAAGATCGTATAGTGTCCAAGCAGTCATCGGCTAAGTTTACTGTGTAGTGTATCACTCCCACAGGGTCGTTGAAGGCCGTTGCGTAAAACGAACTGTCTGAATCTTAAGTGTATCATGTGCTCGGTATTCTGTTTTATCCCATTTGCTTCATCACCAGTAAAATTAGAGTTATTTTCTTTGCAAAAACATAGCAAACTGTAGGGCTGTTGCAAGCTAAATGTGCCTAAATGGGTGTCAAAATCATGAAAAATGAACAACAGCCGACAAACTGGCTACTTATAAAATTAGTTAGGTTAGTCTTTCAGGTACATGTTTTGGGTATTGAAAAGATAGTTTAAATAGTTTGTGAATAGGAATACATGTATTAATATTTGATGGTAGAAGAACTCTTCGGACGGGACAAATTTCCACTGAGAAGTGAAAATGAACCTAAATTAATTATTTTTTATTGTGATTTTGATTAGAATATCTCTGTCTTGGCTGGAACCCATTTTTCAGACAATGTAGATAGCTTCTCATTATGATAAGAATATAATGTAACAATTTTAGGAAGATATATCTACAGGAAATATAAGTGTCACGTTGTTGCATTTGTTCCAATAACACAAAAATGCACATTTGCTAAATCAATCACTGTCAAAAAACTTTAATGCAAGCAGTATTAACAAAAATTAGTGAAAAACCTGTTTAGTATTCGTAATAAAGTTATATTGCAATCAGGAAATGAATGGTACAAATACTCTTCGGACGGGACACTCAACTCTTCGGACGGGACAATGAGATGTCTGATGAATGTCAAAGGCACAAAATTGCCAACTTTTGACATTAGTGTTTATTTTATTTTTAACATTACCTATGTTGTTCTATTCACTGAAATGGGCTCAAAGAGCAGTTGTTTAATACAACTCAACTCACACCCTAAAATGGACATTGTGCATTATTAATTCATTGAATATTTTGCTTTATTGTAAAAAGTGTATGATGTCATTGTTCATGTCATAATCATGTATTGGGTGTGAGTTGAATTGTTACAACTGGTAATTGAGCCTATAAGAGATAACAGGAGAATATAGTTGTTTACTTTTTAAAACATTTGCAATCCCACTGAAATTTTGGCAGACGAAAAATAATTGTCCTTTTGGGAATAGATTTGGGCCGCATCCGCACTTATCCACACTTCCCGGTACCAGAATTAGGGCCAACGTAAATTTTTACCGTCCTTTGAGACCTCTGGCCTGTCAAAGTTTAAAATGGCGGATTTGAATAATGGCGCGCTGTTTCTACTGTTCATGATTTTCCTGCGTTTTTTATGCACAAGAAGGGCATATATGACCACCACTCGCCCTTTTAATCATCAGAGAGATCTTCACTATCTCTTGGATGAGTGTAGGGTATATGTACAACGGCGGTGGAGAAATAATCAGTGCACGGCATTTTTGACATCATTGTTAAAGCCCCAATAGTTGCAAATGTTTGGCAAACCGATCTCAAAATATCCTTAGTTTTCCAAGAGTTTTCTTTGAATAAGACCCATTAGAGACTAAAAAAGTGTTTAACGCTGCCATGACTGTCAAAAGTGGCATGTAAATTCAGAGGTTTTAACGTCATTTTAGATTTCCTGCCATTTTCAAAAACTAATCATATGACAGAGAAAATAAAGATCAAAACAACAAAATGTTGGCCACTGTGTGTTGTGCATACAAGTAAATGGCATCATGCTTGTTTCTGGTATGATCACGATGTATATGTGCAGGAAGTACTCTTTTTTGTATTTTCCTGTGGTGGCGCCATTTTATGGGTGCGGCACCCTTTTATTATTAAGCCTGTTAAAATGTGTAGGCATGATCCGAATCAGCGAGCAGTGATACTTCAATACACGTCCTTGAATTAACATATTTACACAAACCAACTTTGGTTTGAAAATAAAATCATGAAAATAATGCATAAAATTAGCAGCGATTGGGGCTTTAACCAATGTGTCTCTTCCATGCACTGTGAATCGAATGACATATGGTCTCACTTGTGGAGCAAAGGTTGGTGGGAAAATATAGTTCTGCGTACATGGGATGATAAAGTTGGATTGAAAACTTTCGATACGTGTAAACTTTAGTTTTAGACGTCGTTTGTTTTGTGCGAATAGTATGACTAGTTCAACTTCGATCTATTGCGGAGAACTGGTCAACTGGGACCAAGGCCAACACAAAGTGTCCATACATGCGACTTTGCATCGGCCCACATTTTGTGTCAGCCCGGAACCCCCTTCTTGATGGGACCAAACTATGTCGGCCCTAGGCTGACGCAGCATGTCCACATTGGTTATTTTACGTAATTGGCCCAGGCCCAACACCGGTGCTACACCAAACTGGTCAATCTGAATGACATGTTTCAAGTAAACTAAAAGGACCAAAATAATGTCCTAAGTTAGTGGCTTTGTCTCGTTAAGTTGGTTATTGACATCATCCATACAATAGTTAAGTCATTCAGCAATATTTTGTAACTTTGGATGGGATCAATTTTAGTTATAAAATATGAAAGCTGTAACAACAATTCATCACAAATTATAAACAAGAAAGAGAATGACAAGTGTTCATTTGACAAAAGACTACAGTATAAGGCAAAGAAATGGCCTTTATATTCACAAGAATCTATCCCTGGGCATTACACTGTGAGTGGAAATGCCTTTTACTCAAAGATTTTCTGCAAATGCCTTTTGAAGGACATACAGTAGATGTAATTTATGATGACGTTTTTAAATATTTGTGTTCTATAAATCAACTGCATATCCTTGTCCTGGTTCAGGTTCCCAAATTGTTTTGAAATGCCCAGAGTTCAACTTATTACTTCAGCCAATAAATTTTTTATTATTTTACAATTGAATTAGTCTGGACTAAAATTCAAATGTCAACAATAACAATGCTGATATCAGCTGTGTTCACAAGATGAACACTGAACATATCATAATGCCTCAGGCAAGTTATTAAGAAAATACCGGTACAGTTGATATACATGCCACGTACTTTATGAAACCATGCAGGGTATTGTAAAGCTATTACAACAATAGTTTATCATGAAATGTGATTTATTTCTAAAATTTGGATGAATTTTCTGGTCTTTTATACTTAACATTTTGTATTATGTGCATTTTGCTCTTCGGACGGGACAGTCTGAATTTTTGAATAAATTTTAATTTTTACAAGGTAGAAACAATACATAAGGATATTATGTATGCAGCATTATTTATCACTTCATAGTATTTTTTTTTCATGGTGAAGTTTTTTGAAATGCATAAACAAAAGCGTATAGGCAACAAAATAAAGTTTCACTCTTCGGACGGGACATTTTTAAATTTCTAAATAATTCTAACCTTGTAGAAACTACAAACAATTCAGCAATCTATAACTATGTTGAATTATTTACCAATGTGCAATTGCTAATTGTGATGATATATTTACAGGGATTGTATCATGGAGAACCAACTGGTATTCCAGAATGTGTCCCGTCCGAAGAGCTCTTTGGATGGGACACATTTTGTGTTTCGGAATTTGTTTTCCTTTTGTAACTCAGGTCTATGGATGTAAATCATTTATATATTACAAACAGCAACTCTTGACATTACTCCGAATTCAAACCAATTTCTATTCTTATCTCAGTGTACTTTCTTGGATTTTCAGATAACATTTTTCAATTTGACACCATGTTTCGGAAAAATAGATTTGATTACATTTGCCCTAAAATGAACATGAGAATACGGATAGTTTTCAATCGGATTCGAACCCACAACATACGGCATCAGTCGCCTAGCTGAGAGGCCAGAGACAGAACCACTCGGCTAAATCTCCACTCCCAAAAAAAGAGTGGTTCAATAGCCGGCTAAGTTGTTACATTTTTCTGACTGAGACCGCCGCACGCATGCTCACTATCATACATCGCAATAGCTCAGGATCAAGGAGTATTTATAAAATTCTAAAAAAAACATGACTGCTTACCATTGTTCTTGGTTGATGTTCACTCACCATGGTCACAAAGCAAATGAGATCTTACAGATTTTCAAATATGGTTTTTTTGTCTTTTTTGTTACACATTACATACAACATTGCACTTGGGTAATTTGCTGCACACACACAATGAATTCAACAGACCCTTATTTTTTTTAAAGAACACCTTGAACTGTCTAACACAATGGACACAGAAAAAAAAATTGTTCCATATTCCTCAAGTATAGGTGACCTTAATAAAAAGTCATGGGAAAAACTCTACAGCTGTTACAACTGAAAAACACCATTTTTGTGACCTTTGAATCTGTACAGGAAAAAAATTAATTACACATTGGCATTTAAATTATCTCCAGTAAAAAATCATAGGAATCCCTAAAAAATAAACCTTGTGTGGGGGTTCGAATCCCGTTTGGGTTATAGTAAAAAATTTATATTCTTTAACCTGAGTGGACAGTATTGCTGGTGGATATTTACTTGTCCCCGAGTCTGTCTGATAGCTCAGTATAAACCTTCGTGCTTTTCCGATTACTATATGTGTGTGTACTGTGTCTGTGTGTGTACTGTGTCTGTGTGTCGTCTGCTCCGCGCACACCATGTTGTTCGGTCGCGCACAGAATTGCAACATCTAAGTCGGTTACTGTGACCAACTCTTTTGGGTTGGAAGCAGTGGCCGACTGGTTTTGTTTGAGGCCTATCAGCTAGGCGATGTTGCCGTGAGTGTGTGGGGGTTCGAATCCTGTTTGGGTTATAGTAAAAAATTTATATTCTTTAACCTGAGTGGACAGTATTGCTGGTGGATTTTTACTTGTCCCCGAGTCTGTCTGATAGCTCAGTATAAAGCTTCATGCTTTTCCGATTACTATATGTGTGTGTACTGTGTCTGTGTGTGTACTGTGTCTGTGTGTCGTCTGCTCCGCGCACACCGTGTTGTTCGGTCGCGCACAGAATTGCAACATCTAAGTCGGTTACTGTGACCAACTCTTTTGGGTTGGAAGCAGTGGCCGACTGGTTTTGTGTGAGGCCTATCAGCTAGGCGATGTTGCCGGGAGTGTGTGGGGGTTCGAATCCCGTTTGGTTTATAGTAAAAAATTTATATTTTTCATCTCATTTCTAGTATGTTATTTTTTCCAATAAATTTTATTTCATTTGCAGTGTGTCATTTTTCCAGGTCAATATTTTTTATTTCATTTCTTGTATGTTTTTTAATTCCCAAATATTATATTTCATTTATAGTATGTTACTTTTTCACGTCTTTAGTAAAAAATTTGTCAAGCAGTGTTGAGAAGACATCATAAACAATAATGGTAAGATTCTATTTGTAGTTGTACATATCATAATTCTTTGTTGTGATAAGAAATGAGAGAAGTAAAGTTCTTTTAACAAATCAATAATACTAGTTGATTTTATTTTCAATCATGCAATAAGTTTGATAGTTTTTATTGTAAATAAGTTGATTTAATTTTCAGTAGCATGTCAGTTCTTGTTCAATAGAGTTCTTATTGCAATACAGTGAAGTGTATCTATATATTTAAACAAATAGTTGTAGTTTGATTTTGCTTGTAGGTGCGTGTGATAATTCTATGTAGTGCATGTTTTTTGTAAACACTAGTGCGTAGTTGACACACAACAATATTCACTACTAAACACAGTAGGATTGCCACCATTTTAATAAAAGTTTTAATATTTCTTTATTTTTAGATATTCCACAGCAAACTTTTACTGAGCAGTCTCCTCAAAGCCAGCCTCCTGTTACCAGTCACTCAAAGAAAAAATCTCCAGCGGTTGGAAGGGGGAAAAGTTAGTGGTCTTTATTCTGTCCAAGCCTCAAAGATAGCATTCTCTTGAAATATTCTTGCAGTATAATGGAGGGATGCTAAGAATGTTATTTTAGTAACTTCACAGAATGTTGGTGTTCACTGTGAATGTGACAAAAGATAAATGCTCAACTTTACTTAAAATGCGCAATGGCTTCAGACATTATTCTGGATGTTCAAAAGAAAAATCATTTATGCTGTATCTTGTGAAATATGCAATCTCTTGTTGAGCTCAATTCAATTCTTTCTCAGCACAATTTTGTGTAATTTGTCTTTAATTTCATATTTGAAAGTATTGGAAAAATTGTGATGTGAAAGAATATCAGAATTAATAGTGCAAAACACAGTGTCTTATTTATCTATAGGGCTGTCAGTTATAGCCGGTCAGGGGGGATTTGCCTTCTAACACACCTCTTGCGGCCGCCTGTTTTCCCTATTCAAGGCCTGTAAAAATTATCTTTACACATGTTGTGAATTCTGAAATTCCTTCTTGTTTCTGCACAATGAGTCTTCAAAGTGTAAATTGTCGATAATTTATGCAAAAATTAAACAGGTGACACTTTGATGATTCATTGTGCAGAGACAAGAGCAGATTTCGAAGAAATCAGTACCTTCTGCTTTGGTTACCAAGTTCTAAACCAGGGCTTGAAATTAACTTTTCCCCCTGCTAGTCCGCTTGGGTTACCATTTTCTGAAATTTGAAGCCCGAGTGGACTACCAAGGGAAATATGGCTGGTAGCCCATGTATATTTTAGTTTAGGGATATTGTTTCTCATTAACCAGACAAGAAAAAGGAATTTTTCAAAATTCTGCCCATGAAGTGAATTTTCTAATCAATTGATGTGAATACTTGCACACCGAATACCCAAAGAGAACAGGTGTAGGCTCCCCCCTCAAAATATTATGTCTGTTCCTTGACATTCAGCAAAGGTGGTATGGCAAATATGCAAACAGGGATATCAAGGATAGCTGTACTCCCCAAAAATGCCATGACGTGCAGGTTCTGAAATGATGCACTGGTGACCAGAAAAGTTCTTTTTTTGGCTAAATGGACAACATTGATACTCAAAAATTTGGTGACCTATTGACAAATCGTTTCATTCTCAGAGTTGTATGAAAATTTTGATAGTCATCATGACAGTGACCATGACCTTCTCAGGCCATCGGAACTAGATATACTGTAGCAGTGCTAAAACTAGACCATCCGGATGGGCTTTCTGTAGGGAGGAGGTACATTGTCAATGATTGATATATTATGATCAAAATGCAATGAAAATGCGTGTTCATAGGCCATCATTCTGTGCTTGTCATCCAAGTACATCAGTGGAGATATTGAAACTTTGTTGCAAAGTTCCACTCCACAGTTGTCACATTCCCCTGGATGCATGCATGCACTCCTTCTGTAACACTATAAATGATATGTTCCCCTGGATAACTGCCAACTGTCTCATGCAGATGAAAACAAAGGTATTAAGCACTACACTGCAGGTGCTGAACATATGCCCGAATTATGACCATAAAGGTGTGTTAGATAGTTAAAGGATTTTCTGAAATGCTACAAAAGTAAGATGTATATTAAATTACATAGTTGGCACTCAGACAATAGTGCAATGCACGCAACGCCCTCCTCAAAGCATTGGGTGCTAAGCTGCACTGATTTCTTTGTACATATTCTGTCATACTTTTGTAATAACCTCATAACTCCCGACTAAGTATATCATAAATTACCTATAGCATTTAAAACTTGTTCAGGGGTTATAATTACAGCACTATAAAATTTGTCTTGCAGTGACTCTTCACATGCAAATTTTGGACATTTCCAACAATCAATCCCACCAGGGTACAAATGACAGAGGCCAACCTCATCTAAATCAAAGCGCTTTTCATCACTGGTACAAAGGATCTTTTTTTAACTCAGGTGGAGGTACAAAAGTATTCTCATTGTGGATCTACAAGATGTCATCTGGTGTTTAGGTTTCTCTTGTGTCAACTATGCTATCTTCTGTACAGGTGTGGCCCAACTATCAGGGTCATCTGTAGTCTTCAACAGCTGTGACATGCTTATCGCTGTTAAACCCATACCAGGCCTGCAAACGGTGCATCTCAAATTGTTCTGTTCTACGATGACTAAACTGTAGCTTTGACCATCTATTACACACAATATTGGGTAATTTTCATTGATTAGAAATACATCAATATCAACCTATTTAAGATAAAAGAATACAATGGCTTAATAATATTACAACTCTATTGCAATAAGGTCAGTATCCTTGTTATTGGGTTGTATACAAATGACATAAACAAAATAAAGCAATGAGAATCATGTAAAGAATCATGTAAACAATAATAAAAGAAGAGAATATAAGAATAATAAAAGAAAGAGAAGCCTTTTATCACTCTTCAAAAGTGGCACTGCAATCTTGCGACACTTGTTAAACACAACATGTAGGGTAGTACGGTCAACTCTGCTACAAAATTAAAGCTGATGCCATGTGGTTTGACACTTCTGCATTACTGCCAACACATTCTTGCTGTGATACGTATTGTTAACTTTTCCTGCCGAGCGCCCTTGTCCGTTATCCTGCCAAGTCAGTAGAAAACCGCCCCATAATATGTGCCTGCAAAAGATTGGCTCTCCTGCACGTTATCCTGCCAGGCATTTTGGTAGAAATCGCCCATTTTCAGGGTAGTTTTAGCCGTACTTATACGTGTGAGACTTCGATAATTTCTACATGCCCGTAGACAGGGGAAGGAGCTCAAGGGTTACTGCAGAAAAAAAATTGAGGTCACCGGCTTTGTTTGCCCCTGGGAGTGCGTCATTTTATTGCCGTTTCATGTTTATTTTCTCTGAAATAAACTCCTTCAGTATTGCACACGTCCGCTAGGCACAAACATCACCTCACTCGTCTGTTAGTCAGAGACCCTGGGGGTCGTGCTAGGGGTGCGGCAGCACCGGCAAACCTGTCCTGTTTCCCCAGGGTAGGGTCAATTGAATACGTACCTTCAACGACTTGGCAGTGTAGCACAAAAACTACGTTTTTGCCGTTGTATTAACGACATGGCTGAGCCATTGAAGCACAGCTCCACGTAGTTTAGCCAGCTCATTTGGGAGTTGGCTTACGAGTGTTACCGTTCATTACCGACTTAATCAAGTGGTCCTCAGTCAGGTACGGGTTTGTACCGTCATGGCTTGGGCTGCAGCTAACCAGTGACAACCAGTCACTACACCCAAGTCGTCAGTCTCACTTTTGCTATGCACGGGTACAACGCAATATGCTTCCATTGTTCTAGCCATCGACGTGTCCACATGCCTGGCGGCCATTGTACTACTAGATGGTTTGCATAACAAAAGCAGTCCCTGCTAAGTGCAGGCGGTATCCCCGTATCATTGACCTCATGTCCCCTTTTGAATTCTCAATACGCAAACAGGGTACGTAGTTACCAATGCGTCGGCAAGAGGATACGTTTGTCTGCAAACCAGAGCCAATACTTCGGACGATGGAATAAATAAAAAATCCAAAGCCACGTCCCTTGAATGGCACGGCCAAGGCGGTGAAGGACGTTGCCTGGCTTGAACTTGCAGAGCTGAAGCCCAGCTTAGTACGTCGGACACCAGTTTGTAATGGTATTTCCGAGTCATTCATATCCGTTCCATCAGAGGATCAAGTCGAGCCGTCCCGTCAAAAATACGTTCTCATTTTCAGTCATGCACAACTGAATAAGTGACCTTCGTCTCGCACCATCGGCACCATCTGCCAAGTCGTTTGCAAGAGGTAGCCTTTACGATTAGCATTGCCGAGTTGGTCAAGTTCGGCAGCAATCTCTATAGTGCAAGGCAGCCAAGTACGTCCAACTCCGCCAGAAAACGTCACCATGCTATCCTGCAAAGTCCGCTAAAAAGCGGTAAAAAAAACCCAGCCCCCCTCAGGTGTGGGGGACTGGCGGACAGGTTTCTGCACCTTTCCCTGTCTATCGACTCCCTGCAAACCCATTTCGAGGGGAAAAGGCATTCCTTGTCAGAAAACCTGTCCTTAATTGGATGACCCCTAAACGCATAGGGGATAGCAAAACGTAGTGCCGTCGACTTGGCAGGAAAGGGGGTACCCAAAAAGGGCCCGATTTTCACCGCGTTGGTAGAATAACGGTCACCAGTGCTTAGATTCTGGCTACACCGAATTTCAAGCAGATTTTCACCGACTTGGCAGGAAAAGGGTTAAACAGTTCGATGAAATGTACGGTCTTGAACCCACAATTCATGCAGAAGGCAAGTACTTTGTTGAGTAATAATTTGGTAGTTGTTTTACCTTAAATAGATCAGCTCATAATTACTATCAGCTCACTATTGTAACCCATATTGTAGCAGTTGACTGTAATTTCAGGGCTTGAAATTAGAAGTAGTCAATTACCAAATGACTACCAATTCCTACTCAGTGACTTCTACCTTTGTAACATGGTAGTTGATATTGACTACCAGTGCAGGGGGCAAATTCAGCTGTGATATCGATAGGCAGAAAACAACACTGTATTTCAATACATGAACTGCATTACGTCCATTGTTCATGTCGTACAATGAAGCCAATGTTTGTTATCCATGTATGATTTTCGCCATACCGGCAAATATGTCACCTTAACAAGTGGCAATTTAAGTAGAAAACCTCTCAAAAGAGACAGTAGATGTGCACCCTCACAGTGATAGCTCCATGATTCACCAAAGGTACAGACTGTTATCAGTAAGACACTTTGAGTGTATATCTTTGCTTTGGTGATTAATTGTTATCCGTACGCAAGTGGCAGGATACCAATAATTAATGTTAGGTCAGTCTGCTTTTCTTGGCATACTAACCAATTATAATGTACTTTATATTGTTGCAGATCACACCTATTCACTTGAGAACAACGACGTTAATGTGAGTTTACTTTCAGTTGCTCTCCTGTTTCGTGAAACTTTTAAATTCTATGCCCATTCTCATTGTAAACATTTTCCTTTTAAAAAATGCAGGCATTAGTTTTCAAAGAGGAGCACTAAGCTGTAATTACTGTGGTTTTCATGATCATACGTTTGTTTCTGAAGTTCAAAAAATTCAGTGATTAGTTTTTTTTGGTTTTCACTTAGCTGGGGCATTTTTTCTTTAGTTAGCTAACGCATGGAGGTAGGAGCTTTGGACCTCTGCGCCTACCTTATTATCTAGGGTGTACAAATGGAGAACAGTGCAGGATTGCCAATAAAGAACCTAGACAGCACTCTCAAATTTCACGGTGGAAATGAAAGCGAAAGGAGTAGCTCACCCAACGACAAATCTCAATTATTTTCAACTTTACAACTGGTAGCTTCGCACATAAGTAATCTATCAAAACTTGGTAGAACCTATTAAAATAAAATAGTATCAATCGGTTGACCTCAAAAATGAAATATAGTAATAGTCATCCTTCAGGGGCATTTGGGTTTTTTTTATCTCATAAGTATCTCAACCAAACTCTGTATCTGAATAGCTGCTAAATATCTCAGCCATTTGCTATAAACTATTATTGCTAAAACGATGCTAAATATCATGTGTTCTCCCCATCGACTCCAAGAAATCAAAACCGTGCAACTGGAAAGTGGAGTAAAGAACTGCCACAAACCACCAAACAAACACAACAATGGCGGTCCACCTGAATGCAGAAAGTGGAGGAATATAAGGTTTGTTGTGATCCTAACTACGCATGCATGATAACATGAACATGGCTGCCTCTGAAGCAACCAGTGTGAACGACGCGACCGAGTGTGAAGAAATTTGCGTAAAATCAGCTCAAAAAGTTTCATTTTCCCAAAAAAGGAGCCACTTGAGAACAGAATCACGTCAAGGAACGTCTTGTGGACATACGTTTCTTCATATTGGTAAACTGGGAGATTGTGAAGAGGAGCTGGAAGCGTTGTTGGACATGAATGGGAAAACAGAAGTCAGGATCTTGGAAGGTTTCTTATACGTATTATGACAATTGTTGGTGAGCAGTCCTACGAATAAAAATATGAACAACATGATACCCTGTTATTTTCAAATATAATTAAGCAAGACTCACCATGACAAATCACCACACTTGGTTGCTGTCTCATCAAACTTACAATAAAGTGTCACAATAAATTACATTGATTCATGGCAAATGCAATATTTAGTATTTTTTCAAACTACAGTATGTGTAGGTATGTCAGACAGAAATTGTTACAGTGTTAGAAATTTGTATGGACTCCATGACAACAATCTTTCCACAATCAGATCCGATTTGCTACAGTCTATTCAAAAGTTCTGTTCTGACCGTCTACTTACGCTGTCACACGAATACCCTGATTCTTCTTGTCGGACCACCGCCGAACTGCTGACGAATAATCGTACACGTCGACTGCAGGGCCATCAATGGCGATACGCATCAAACTATCTAGGGTAGCTTCTTTGAGGCGATTTCGTGGAAGGGTTTTCACCAGTTCCAACTGCGAAAATGTTCTCTCCGAATCAGCAGTGTGACACGAAAGGACATGGTTAATCTTCGCAAGGCTGCAGTGGTGATTGCCGGAAATGCACACTTTAGCGATGGCGATGTGCATAGCAGCTTGACGATCGCATTCGATGTCAAATCTTGGTGTTGTAGTGATGTTCAACGTACTTCTTAAAGCCGATCCACTGGTTCACTGCGTCTGCCGTGTCTTCTTGTCGAAGAAAATGTCGAGACAATTTTCTCACGTTGTCGCTGTTGCATTCACCAGAGCTTCTAACAGACTTGGGGTCCAAAACTCGAAAGCTGCCGAGAATACCGGTGTCTTCGTTAGGGAAACGTCGTTCGATGTTTTCGATGAGGATGTCCACGTACTTCTCACGGATGTTTTGCTTGAAGAAAACTTCGTCGTCAGAGCGCTTCTTGACAGATATGTCGGAGACTTCTAGTTTGCGGAGGAACTCTGGCAAACTTTGTAAATTGGTACCGTCACGAGACTTCATGTCGCTCAGAGTTGAAAGCGTTGACTTGACCAGTGACTTCAGCTGACTGTACTCAAACTCGGAAGCTTGCAAGGCCTTCGATAATCTTGAGATGTGTGGCAGCAGATCGCACATGAACAACATCATAGCTATGAAACGCCAGGAGGATATGAGAGTCTGTAGACCGAGTGCCTTGGCGTCACCACGCTCTTCCCCCTCACGATCAAGACTCAATATCACGCTGACGAAAGTGTCTTTAAGTCTTGTAAAGAAGATTCGACGCTAAGCCATCTTGTAGTGGACGGTTCGATGGGACGCAGTTGCTTCTCGTGAAGTGTTGACTGGACAGCCAGAAGACCTGCCATGTTGACCACACTGTTGTTGTAGTAGTCGTATATAGCTGGCGTAATACTGACGTGAATATCTTCGCGGACTGGATGGCATTCGCTGCTTGCACAGATGCCACCTGAAGTCTATGTGCCTGACAGTGCAAACCGATGGCTGCTGAAGTGATATAGGCGCATCACAACACCAGAATGCTTAACAGTCATGACACTGGCGCCATCGGTACCGATACCAACTAACTTCTCATAATCGAGTCCTTTTTCTTCGAAGTACGCGGTCACGTGCTTGGTTATGGTTTCAGCATTCAATGTCACAGTGAGGTTGTCACCATTGCGTTGCTTCAGAGGCACGATGATCTTGAGAAATTTGATGGATAGCTTTCCGTCCGCATCTAAAAACCTACAGTTCAGAGTCAATGGACCCTTTCACGGTTATCGACTCCATATTGGACAGGGGGCAAATGGCGGACACGGTCGCTTGCGGCGCTCTTTATTGTTGTCATTGTGAAAACCCGGAAATATATCGCCTGTTTGCCGCTGATAACTTTTTTCGCTTTGCGTATTTTTTTTGCGATTTACATCAAAATAATTGGTAAGTTGGTTGTACTTTATACATTTTTCATCTAATGATTCGTAATTTTTATGCATGTATATTTTTCCGTTTGTTTGTGACCGCGAAAGGTGATCGCCTATTACGGCCAGCTGTCAGATTTCTGGCGACTCAAGCGAGACTACCTTTATACCATGTAGTCTGTGATGAACTTGCGATACACTGCATGTATTTGTGATACTGAACAAAGGTACCTATCATCTTCTTTTTATTTAGGAATTACAATTTGAATAGTACAAGATTTCTACAAAGTTATCTTCCTAGCAACGGACTTTTCGTACGGTATGGTACCGTAGTGTAGCTCAGTCACTATTTGACCATTGATTGAACTTGAAGATTAAACTCAGACTGCCCATGCTTCGTTGGTGCTCTTTTTCCGTTGTCTGTGGTTGGCGTAGATCCGAAGTTTATCAAGCTTGGATGAAAGTCATGTATAATATATGGATTTCAAAGATTTTATGATCATATCTGTGATTTCCTTTCATATCTGTGATTCCCACTCAAGCCTCAAATCTACAAAACCAGGTTATGTTGGGTGTAGCTTGATCTCTTTTTAAATTTCTTTCTGTTAATAGTTGTCATCATGCCAGGTGGAGACCGTTGCTGCAAGCTGCAGGGTTGTAATAACGACACAAGATACCCTAACAGGCAAATCAAGCGTAGTCATGTGGGGTCATTAAGATTTCATAACTTCCCCTCAAATGAAGATCTATGTAGACAGTGGGTTGCTAGAGTAGGTAGAGGAAGGGTGGACTTTAAGCCTGGTCCAGGTATGCGTGTATGTTCCAACCATTTCGTAGAAGGGCAGCCGACCAAGGAAAACCCGTTTCCAACACTACTCCTCACAACCAACATGTCACAGTACCAGTCATCCCCCAGGAAGTGCAGAGTGTTGGAAAAGTGTACCAGTATTAACAACAACAATAACTCCCAAGGAAATACCAGTGTTGATATACCATCAGACAATGTGGACATCGATGACACAGGAATAAAAATAAGTACAGCATCAGAACAAATTACCAGAGATGCTGATATGCATTTTTATAATGGCCTGAAGAACTGTGCTGCTTTTGAGGCCATTTTCGATCATTTACTCCCAAAGGCAGCACATATGCAATATTGGAAAGGGGAAAAACAAACGGTGAAAGAAACACCATCAAGATATTCCACATCCGAAGTTTATTTCAATAGGCCAGGTCCATCAAGAAAACTTACTTTGCCCCAAGAATTACTTTTGGTCATGATGCGTCTTCGTTTGACATTACTAATACCTGATCTTTCGTTTCGTTTTCAAATTTCTTATGGGTTGGTGAGTTCTATTTTTATTACATGGGTTAAATTAATGAGTAGGGAACTTGGGTGGTTAATTATTTGGCCTTCAAAACAAGCAGTACGGGATAATCTACCAGCATGTTTTCGACGTTTCTACCCCAAGGTGAGATGCATCATTGATTGTACTGAAATATTTGTAGAGAGACCATCATGTCTCGAGCTGCAAGCAAAATTTTGGTCAGAGTATAAACACCATTGCACTGTAAAATTTTTAGTTGGCATTTCACCCAATGGATTGATATCATTTATCTCTGAGTGTTATGGGGGTAGGGCCTCTGATAAATTCATCGTACAGAATAGCAATTTTTACACATTGTTAGACCCATATGACCAGTTGTTAGCCGACAGAGGATTTAAAATACATGATGACTTGATGATAAAGCAGGTAAGGTTGGCAATTCCACCTAGCACTACTGCAAACCTACCAATGACAAGCACAGCAGTCACTGAAACTTCAAGAATAGCAAATGTACGTATATATGTTGAACAGGCCATCGGTACAATTAAACATTTTCGTATTTTGACAAATGAATTACCTGTTAGTTTATTGCCTATTACTAATTATATCATTAAAACTTGCTGTGCTCTTTGCTAACACTAACATCTGTGGTTTCATCCAGCATAACCGAATAAAACTCAGAGCTCTTCAGTTCATAGATTGTTTTGTCATCGATGACGGATGATAAGATGTGCAACATTTCTTGCCTCGATCTTTCGCTGCAGTAGGTGACGTTCTTGCTGACGTTTAAATCTTGCCTAACTGACAAGCCAAGCTGGCTTAGGAGATAGAGAGTCGGCTCAAAGTTTGTGGTGTGTGGTATTGCGACGCCTAGTGAGAAAATACAGGATGGTGAAAGCAGAGGTAATGGTGTTGCGCTCGTAGTTAGGGGAATTACGAGTTGAGAGGTACCAGTCTGGATCGTAATGCTTTCAGTAACTGAAGCCGATACACCAAGATGTAGATTGTAACACAACCTTGTACTTTATTGCAAGATGGCGACCGTGTCGTTCACTGTCAACGGTCTGATCTCAAGTCTCAGTCTAAACTCTCTACAAAGTTAAATACATCTTCAAACTTACATAATTACAAAAGTTATCACGTGGTAATTTTCCCGCCAGTCTTTGATTGTTTCTTAAGATTAAATAAGATCACACCATGGAATATCCCATTCTCGATTGTTCTCAATGAAATCTTAACCAATAATTAATTAAACTATCACACTATCTCTTATCTGCTTCTCGTACGATCTGAGTCAATGAACTTCACACGCCTTGGCCACGTGAGGGACGCTTCAAGATAAAATCTCTACAGGGAGGGGCGTTACACTCTCCCACCTTTTTTATAACCAGCGTCCTCGCTGGTCAAAACGAGTGACGAAGCATGGCGATAGCTGACAATTGCAATCTACTTAAAATTAAAAAAATACATTAATCGTAAGGCAGTGCGGTTAAAATACGCATAAATCACATATTTTACAAGTTAGCATAAAGTCATTCATTATTCGTGCACCTACAAAATTACAGACTAACATTAACGCATCTAAAATACTTACAGAAATACTAATAAAATCACTAAAATACATCCAACTACAAACTCAAAATTCAACTATTCTACATAAAATACAATCGACGAAAATCATTCGAAAATCTTGCCATTTATCAGTGATAATTTTCTTTAATTTGTGTGAAAGGGTGGGTTAGCTGGAAGGGGTGGACATTGGGAAGGATGAAGTAATTTTGCTTGGTGTATTCTGATGTCACGGTCAAAGGTTCAGGGTAACCATAGTAACGACCGTTAGGCATCACTAGACTGCAGCAAATAGCAACTCCTGTGCCAATATTCGGGGCTCTTTCTATCTCCAAAAATCTTCATAAAATGTAAAAACAACAACAGCAAAACATCGACACCAAACATCATCAACCGACTTCAAAAACTCCAAAATAAAACGCGATAAACCTCAATATCGCTTCATCTCAAAAACTCAATTCCTCAGGCCATCGGTCAAAACTAAGGACCATTGTATCACTTACGGATCACTAGCACTGGCATTCCTAGCCAACTGAGGGGAGATACACAACAAGACATCCACAACTCCTTACTCTTACTTCTTCAACAGCAACATAACTTAAACTTCATCAAAACAAAACAAAACAACACTTCAAAAAGAAAGACGCCTCGTTTGCATACAAGTCCAGAGTATTATCCTAAGAAATGAGTGGTTTCCAAAATACCAGAAAATACAATCAACAAAACTGAAAAGTCATGCATCTTGTACGTTGTTGTCGCATTTTATGGGTGGGTGTATTCCGAAATTCTGCTTCTTACGATTGTCAGTTCATTCGTCACATAATCAGCCCCGTGTTTACACAGCCGACTGGAAGGTGAACAACAAGCATCGCTGACGTTGGCTGGTCGTATCTGTTCTAAACTCACACACATTACCAACTTCTTGAGCCATTTCTGTAGACAACCACTCTCTCGTCCGGTGTATCTTCGAAGCATGACGTTAGCACCAACATTAATAATGTCACATTGCCTACCTCGGACGTCCGGCACGCGTCCATGTCTGCAAGCCGCCTTCGTCTCTCCGGTCATAGTTCACCTCCATCCGCTGGGGTGCATCTTCGATGAGCCGCTACATATCACCATACATTCGCTCGTACTGCTGGTTCAGTGGTCCTTCGTCGGGGTCTGCCATCTCTCTTGCACGCCCCTCGTTGACTCTACCACCAGATCTAAGAAACCTACAGCCGTGCTGCTTCAGTATACTCCGGATTCTCACACCAAATTGTTGCGCTCGTAGTTAGGGGAATTACGAGTTGAGAGGTACCAGTCTGGATCGTAATGCTTTCAGTAACTGAAGCCGACACACCAAGATGTAGATTGTAACACAACCTTGTACTTTATTGCAAGATGGCGACCGTGTCGTTCACTGTCAACGGTCTGATCTCAAGTCTCAGTCTAAACTCTCTACAAAGTTAAATACATCTTCAAACTTACATAATTACAAAAGTTATCACGTGGTAATTTTCCCGCCAGTCTTTGATTGTTTCTTAAGATTAAATAAGATCACACCATGGAATATCCCATTCTCGATTGTTCTCAATGAAATCTTAACCAATAATTAATTAAACTATCACACTATCTCTTATCTGCTTCTCGTACAATCTGAGTCAATGAACTTCACACGCCTTGGCCACGTGAGGGACGCTTCAAGATAAAATCTCTACAGGGAGGGGCGTTACAATGGCATCGGAGTTTACTTCGGGTCGAATAATTTTGGCGATGTTTTGACTGAACTTGGAGGCCAACTCGCGTTGAACGGCGTCTCGGTGGGCTACAGTCTGTTCGTGTTCATTTACGCTGCTTAGTCGGAGTCGCTTACATGGAGTGTCATTCCATGTACTTCGGTCGTAGGGACGCAGGTTGAATTTTTGGCACAGGCGGCAAAACATGCCCTCGCCTTTACGGTACAATCTGATTAAAATCCAGCTATAGTGATGTGCTCGGTATTTTCACCCTTACCGTTGTGGTTATTTACTTCCGCGTAGCCTTGCCTCAGGCTACGCGGAAGTAAACGACCACAACGGTAAGGGCGAAAATACCGAGCACATCACTACAGCTGGATTTTAATGAGATTGCTTTACGGTAGTACAGCCAGGTCTCTCGACTTCTGAGCCACTCGGACCGGAAAACTGTCGACTGCTTGATCGGCTGCACCGACTTCGCATCATCTAGCTTGGGTTTCTTCACATCATTCTCTGCTGGTGGTTGATTTTCAGCATCAGCTGACTGCTTACGTTTACCAGACGTCATGTACTTCAGAAGTTACATGGTTACGGAGCTTTCAGACTCGATGTGTACTATGTGTATCTCGAGATAGAAATGGTACTGAGCAGTAGGATGTTCGAGTTTGTATTCCAAAAGGTGTTTATTTGTCAGATTGGCACCCCAAAAAGTGATAACAATTTCAAGTCTTTCTTTTCAAGGCCGAAAACTGCTTTGGCCAATATCACCCATTTCACATTTTTTGTAAATGCATATAGCGAGCTGTCTGTTACTATTGCCGACAGACAAAACGCATGAAGGCGTAGCGCCCGTGGCGGGCTAGAATAAAAAGTGCCGCCCACTTTGATCACTTCTCCGCCCAATTTACTTAATGCTTTTCACACTTTTCGAAATTTTACACCCAATGTTTCTTTATTATATTCATTTAAAATAGACTTATGAGTGAACCAATCATGGGAAAACGGCGGTTGCTTTGTGTCAAACAAAGCAGAACATCAGTAAAACGAAAACAATAGGAGCCGGACGGACTGTTTTATCTGCCGGCTGTTTTCTTTGAGTGCTGGACGGGCCCGTCCAGCGCCGTCTGGCGTGGGGAGAACCTTGCAATTCATGAACAAAAAGGTTGCTTGAAATGTACATGTGCATCATGTGCTCTTTACAAGTACAACAAACGTGTAATGGTGGGAATGTACAACTGGAAATTTAAACTTCCAAGACTGTGAGTGAATGACAGCATGAGATGGGGGTCTTCTTTGGCTTGCTGCCACCTGAACTGTAAATATCTTCCAACATCATACATACAAAGTAGGTACAGTACAGTACATAAATTGGTGTGATAAGGTGGGTCTTTCTTTAACTACAAGCATATTTTCAATGTCCCTTCATTGTAGTCATCCTGCAACTGATTCAGATTCAGATTCAGATTCAGAAACTTTATCATCTCCTCTAGAGAAATTTACATGTGGTTCTTAACACCAAAATACACAACACACAATACACTTACACACAAAGGGATAGAACTGATACTGGACATTACCCTAATTTGAATAGTTTAAAATTGAAATTGAATTCGGAATAAAACTCAGCTTCGTTCTCACAGCTCTACACTTTGGAAACGACGGCCTGATGGCAAGTTCTCATAAAATCTACTTAAGATATGATTTTGATCTTTTAAAATCTCTTTTGCCTTCTTTTTTATGCGTCGGATATATAGATCACTGAGATTTAACTGTCGCCCATCAATAATCTTGCTACATATATTCACAATTCTACCTAGAATGCTCTTGCTACATATATTCACAATTCTTCCTAGAATGCTTTTGCCACACAAACTCAAACCTCAAAACCAGCCTAAAATGAAAATGTCAACACGGATTTGATAAAACAACGGTAAAACATTTTTAAGATTGCAGAATTGACACTGAGTGATCTTAGCTTCTGAAGGCAGTAAATCCTGGACTGACACTTTGAGTTAATGTAATTTATGTGTGATTTTAAATTGAGTTTGTTGTCTAAGATAGTACCTAAGTATTTGTATTTAGTAACCCTTTCTACTGCAACATATCATCTATCAAAAGACTAGGAATGACTGTTGGTTTTGTCCTGAAATCAATAACCATTTCCTTTGTCTTTTTTACATTCAAATCAAGATAGTTTTCTTTACACCATTTCGAAACATTTTCAACTTCACTAAAGTAGGTGGTATCAGAGTTGGATAAATTTACTAAGGCAGAGTCATCAGAGTACTTGACAAGTGGAGTAGATTCATTACCATGACAATCATTTGTGTAAAGTGTAAATAGAATCGGGGAAAGAACAGTATCCTGTGGAGCTCCAGTAAAGTTGGACCGAGAGATTGGATAGGTTGACTCATAGTGAACCCTTTGAGAGTGATTAATACAAGAAAATCAACGATCCAAAGAATAAGTTTGGGGTTGACACTAAATTTAAGAAGTTTTTGTGCCATGAGATAGGGTTGAATTGTATTAAAGGCTGATAAGAAATCTATAAACAACAAACGCACAAATGTACGGGTCAAGATAGGGATTTGTGTATTTTAGAAGTTGGCAGCGAACGATACGTTCAAAAAACTCCATTATAATGGACGTTAAAGCTACTGGACGATAATCGTTCAGGGAAGTGGGTTTCAAATTTTTGGCAATAGGGCTGATGATGGAGTTTTTCCAAATAGCTGGTACTGTATAATCATTCAAAGACCAGTTGAACAATTTACTGAAAACACTTGCAAGCTGTTCAGCACAAAACCTCAAAAGCTTTCCACATATGTTATCTGGTCCCATTGCTTTCCGTGTGTTAATCCTTCCAAATATGGACCTAACCTGTTCGTCGGTAATCTCAAAAAGCTCTTTCCCTGCCCTTTGCTCAAGATCTGATCTAATATCCCCAATAACATTACTGAAATCAAATTTGTCAAAACGACAGTAAAATTTGTGCAACTCGTTTGCCATCGATATTTGTTCCGCCAAAGTTGACCCACCAATTTTATCCTTTGCTTTACCCAGCACTGACAGTGTCCTCAGCCCTTTCCAGGCATCAGACATGTTTCCTGAGGTAAACTGGTTTTCTATTTTTTCCTTATACTGCTTCTTTGCTTCCTTAATTTCTTTCCGCAGTTTTATTTGGATTTTCCTTCTTTCATTTGGATCATTTGATTTAAAGGCAATCTTTTTCTGATTAAGTAAGGCTTTAAGCGACTTTGAAATCCAGGGCTTATTATTTGGGAAGATTTTCACACTACGTTTAGGTATAATCATATCCTGACAAAACAGAATGTAATCAGATATGACACATGCAGCCTCATGCACGTCAACACTGGTTTGAAAGAACAGGTCCCAATCGGTAAATTCGAAACAGCTTTGTAGCCGCTCTACATTGTCAGATGACCACACTTCCACTTTCTTTTCAGCAACCCTTTCTCTCACTATTTTTGGTCGGTTCAGGCACCAGGTGGATGGTATTGTGGTCCGACGTGCCAATTGGTGTTAATGACACCGATTTATACGCAGCTTGAATATAGCATTAGCCTAGTTGAACATGAGACATACTGTTTGAAAGAAGGTAAAATTGATTTCAGATTACAGGCAAATAAATCCCCGAGGATAAAATTTGGTGCATCAGGTGAAAGTGACTGTAAACTTTGCGCATATTGTGCAATCTGTATACGTATACAGGCGCTCAAATCCATCATATTGAATGTTTTACCAGGAAGGAAATCCTGGTACCACGTTCAGAATCTTGCCGCGATATGTTATACAATCTGCAAATGTGTGGTCACGGCCCCCTTTGGTGGAGGGACTGTGGTGTGGTTCACACTTTTGCCCACCAAAAGTGGTGTGCCAGGCCTGGTGCTTTCATCTTGAAAGTTTCTTTTGCCTGAACTGCCACAATCCAAAATAGATCATATCATCACTCAGCTTCAGCTTCGCTTGTAGCTGCTTTCTTTGTTTTTCGGCCTTTTCTTCCTTCTTCCTCCTTAGATTGCGAATTCTGGCTTCTTTTATTTCTTGGCACCTGACTTTGAATTTTCGTCTGAAGTCTTGTCCTACCTTTTTGGCACTCTGTAGCAAATTGTCTCTTTCCTGTAGAGGTGAAGACTCAAGCCAGTGTCCAGTGAGGTTGACACTGTACATCACAAATGCCTCATTTACTAAAGTACTGGAATTGGGTCTGTACCTCAACAAGAAATCGACAACACCAAACACAAATTCAGGCTTCATGTTGGTTGTAGCTGTTGATGAGGCACAGCTGCCACACTAATTCACTGGGCGAGTGTATTGGACCTCCTTGCAAGTGATCTTGTACTGCCCTCTTTAATAATGTTGATAAGCCAGTGAACACAGACTGCGCCATGGAGCATGCTATGTTATCAACATTTTCGTGTGGAACCAGAAGAGCCTCCAGGTATTTGTCTGTCCTCGTTTGATCGGCAGAGAAAGGGTGGTCGTGACCAGCCAGGAAGGGGTCGGAATTGGCAGGCGCATGCTGCAAAAAGCATCTAATGCCACATAAACCTCATTCAACTTCAAAATGTGGTCGGCTTCGTTTACTAGCCTCCAGAAAGGCCCAGTCACCAGCTTGTCAATGAGTCCCAAGACCTTTAAGACAGGAATGTTAGTCTCCTGTTGGATGAACTCCAAAATTGACGTCTGGAGACCATTGCTAGCACCATGCACGTTAGCAAGGAAATGAACAATATTTTTTTGGTGATAATAACAATGTGTCACTGAAAAAACAGAATGTTAAAGCAATTTCCCCGGAAAGTGGTGATTGTGTTCTTTTCATTAATGGTATGGGGGAATGTTGAGAAGTCGCTGAAAACTCCACACCGCTCATCGCCTCCCCTTGCAAAACACTTGGCAACCATCCGAATGACATTTACTGGACCACCTTCTGTATTTCCATCATCTCATACTGAAGTTGATGTTGTCCGTTCATATTTCGTGATTAATTCAGCCGAGCAATCAGCAAAATAAACCAATAAATGCAGTCCACAAAAGAAATTCGTGATTCTGGAATATGCCGCCTGTTCCTCTACTGTGAGGTCAGCCCAAATGTCAAGGTACTGTGTTATTATTTCCCGTCTGTAGTCGGATAGCAAGGTATTGAATGTGATGTTATTTTTGGCACGATCATTCATGGTATTGGATATCTGGGACGCTATCTTCTGACCGATATCACTTTTTTGATTATTGTCTTCCAGATCAGACAGGATTTCCTTGAATGTCGAAAACAGTGATTTTGCACTTTTGTCAACCATGTCGTGAAAGCCCAGTACATATGTTTGCTCTGTATCCGACAGCATGTGCGCATTGGATGTTCAGCCAAATTTTTGTGTCTCATCTTGGTACAGAGTGGTATCCTGACTCTTGCCCAAACATTCACCTGGTTCAGTGTTCTCCTCAGCAAAAAAATTATAGGATATTGGCTAATTTGCATAACAATGAATTTATATGAATTTACATAATAATGTATGGATTTGCATAATAATAGAAAAAAGATTGACCTAGATGAATTAATGATTCCAAGGGCCTTTTTTCATTTTTTCTAAGAATTTATTGCAATAAAATGGCAGTAAACAATAATTAACATGGCATAAAATAAATTCACTGAGAATCTTGTCACAAAACTTGAAAAACAAGTGTTTCAAAAATGATGTCAACATAAGGGAACCGTAAAATAAGCAGATATTTCTTTAATGTTGGTCAACAAAACCCACACTGCATAATATATTTACACATTATTACATTTTTAAATATTTCTTAAATGCTTGTACACATCAACACACAAAGGAATATTTCACATTTTATGTGTTCAGACTACTCTGATTCCTAAGTTACATGGTATGACCTAAATTACTAGGTCAGCCCTACTCTACTCTAATTCTCCTGGTCTTCTTGCGTGCCCAATAGTCAACAGCTTTGCTGAAGTTGTACTCATGGATGGCTGGCCCTTCAATCTTTATGAACAGCAGATACTTCAGAATCTTCTCTCTTCCCAGAGTGGAGAAGCCTCTCTCACAATCTGAAAATAAAGTAGAAAGATTAAGACCTGTCACTAGAGGTTTTACATGGAATAGAGGAACATTGTTGGCACTGTGAACTTGAAGCATTTGAATTAAATTATTTGCATGGCTGTTTCATAATATACACTGTGGACATAGAGTAATTACCTCCTGTTGATACCGGTACTACCATTGCATTCTTACATAGATTTGGGATGATGTCTTAGTATCTTCAGACTGCCTGTTTCAAGATGCTCCCATAATCTTTATCCTGATTCTGGACAAGGATATTCTTCAATAAATCCCACTCTGACAGAACTGTGTCTTCATCCGTATCATAATGTTGACTTAAGACCTAGGATGAAAAGTAAAGTGTTTAAAATGTTAAAACAAAATGTATAAAATCAAGGCCTGATCTCTAATTTTCACTTGATAAAAACAGTTTTAATCCTGGGATTATTCAGAATATTTTTATAATTACAGAATATCAGGTGATTGTTATTCACTTCCTCCAGCTTCTCTTTATGATCAGCATCTCCTATGACCCCCTCATGATCTTTGGTGATGAAACTTGCATCAAAGACAGTAAAACTACTTCTAGGTTTTACATCTGGAAACCTGTGTTCAAGATTTGATGTCACCGCCTCAATATACTTGTAATATGCCTTAAAAAACAATACAAATGTTTTCATTAGCTTTTGAAACATACACAGGTATGGACAAATACGTTTTTTTTGAATTTTTGTATACATGACTTTTAAAATTACCTGATATTTAAAATCTTGCTTCTGCCTGTCAGTAGGTGGTGATATGTGTTGGCTGAGGTCATCACCAAGTCCAGCTTCAAGCCTCTGGATATGGTGTCTCCTTCATGGTACACCAGCTGCCTGATATTTGTGACAGTTCTTTGTAGAACTGGGTCTATTACGGAGAGGTCTACATGCCGCTTCTGCAAAAAAAAATAATAAAAAAATAAAAAGGTTATATTTGTGTTGAGGAATAATAGCAGTTTCAGGGAATGTCTTCTCAGTTTGAGTTCTGAAAACAAAATTAGTATTCTATGTGCCTAGTGTTATATGAAAAAAGCAGAGTAAGAATGTAAAATACCTGGAACAACAAAGACAATCTGGTCAGGTGTGGCAGAACATCACACAACATGTACAATGTGGCAACAAAGTTATACTGCTTCAAGAATGTAGCCAGGCCTGCTGCTGTTGCATGGTGGCATTCAGCACTCTCTCTCTCTCCAAACTCTTGATAACAGCAGGAAGATACCTCTTCAATGTTTCGACTGCTCTCTGGTGAGATAACCATCTGACAGCTTTGGCTTCCTTCAATTTCAGCTGGGGATCACCAAGTATTTTCTGTAAGACAAAATTTCGAATAAATTTAGTACAAAAATGACAACACATCAGGTATTTGCCAATGATGTCAATGCATTTATGATCAATTCAAACAATTCTCAAAATACTCACTTGAATTTCTGCCAGTCCAGCCATTCATACAGGGGAATTTCGGTAGAAGTAGAATAGTATTGCAGTATGCTGCTGAATTTCTTCAAATACGGGCTACTGTTGACAGCTTGAGCTGAAGCCAGGGCCAAACGATGTGCTTTACAGTGAATGTTGATCATCTTCTCATTTTTCTGTCTCAACTTGGCTGCAAACCTACAACAAACCATCAAACACAGCATATTGGCTACTTACCAAAATTACCAAAAATAACACACAGAGAAGTTAATAGGACAAAATCGCTCACTTTTGACACTAATTTTAATTTCAGTTTTTTTTGATAGATTCCTAATGTTGTTCCGCTCACTAAACTACAATCACCAGTTCATACAATTCAACTAGTTCTCTTTAGATGACCATAACATGAGTTCTAGGACTGTTATAATGCAATTTTGCATTTACTTACACATCCATTTTTCCAACCATGACTGCAGCACCGTCTGACCCCAATGCAACACAACTTCCAAAAGCCAGAGACTTCTCTTCAAAAAACATTTCTGAACTCACAATTGTGTCAGCTTTACCATCAAACAGATCTTCATGTTACCAAAGGAAGTCTTGACCTTTAAAACATTAGCAAATAAAAACCTTATTGTCAAATGTGTACTGTTTGTAACTAAATTGTGTCTGACAAAAATGATATACTGTAAATCACATTATTGGAAAATTTTGAAGTCATCAGTGCCCTTACCTCACATGATTCACCAGTAAATTTGATGTACTTTACATAGCTGATCAGCTGCTTCAACACTGCAATGTCAGTAGTTTCATCAATCATGATACTGAATACTGGGCTGGTCTTAACATCTCTAAATATACCATTGCTGATATCATCGGCTGTTGTTGTCAGCATCTCTTGCAGCATCTGCTCAGATTTGTAGTTAGCGTTGTCGCCCTACAAGGTAAATAAAATTAAGAGAGATCTTAGTGTGTAGTATTGACAGAAAACTTGACAGGGTCACTTTTATGCTGGATCTCAAAGATGAGTTGGAAATAAAACTTCCAGCAGTAAGTAAAATATTTTGGGATTGATGTAAAAAAACAACTAAGTTTCATTTACTTTTCAATGAAATGCAACTTTACCTACCTGGTTAAGATGAGATACCGGTAAATAGAAGCAACCAGACAATTGGAGTAACTCCAGTAATGATTTGATTTTATTTTACAACAAACAAGACGTTATTTGTGAAACGAGCAACACAGGAGTGAAAAGCTTGATTAGGGATGGTTCAATTTACGATAGGATATCGGGTAGCCTATCGGCCTTAGTGATAGCATATCGGCAAAAATCAAAGGATATCGGCCCTGATACGCTAAAACCCTCTGGGGAGATCACTGTAGTTGCTTAAGGCAGACAGCCATTTTTCCATCCAGAATAGTGTCGACAGTTCTTCGTGAAGGCAGTTGATTTGACGTCTTCCACAAGACTTCAGAACTTTTCAATGACAGCCAGAATCTTGGCCGAGGCAACCATGTGCGTACTTAGCTGCATAACACACTGCATCACATCTGTTGTTTATGCTTTGGTAGTGTTGTCGTATAATTGCGACTCACTGGTATCCTCAACCAACAAAGTGAGATGATGATTCTCCGTGCTCAGATTACCTACCTTTAATCTATAGCTCATTACACTGCTTCTGCAGTTCCTCATTCTGCTTGAAGGTGTTTCTGAAATTGGCCTCGGTGGCAGCCAGCGCTTTTTTCAGGCGTCGCACATCAGCTCCCATACCTCGGATTCGATTTTTCAATGTGATGTTGGCCAATACACATGCCTTGTCCCTTTTGGTTTGCAGTGTTGTAGATTTTGTTTTTAAAAAGGCTACCTTCCTTTGTGCTGAGGACAGTTTCTTTTTGAAACCATGCTTGGCAAGATGAGCTGCCTTAGTCGCCTCTGAGCAGCTTGCAACTTCACCTTCATATCTTGGCTTGCTTTCTGCGATTGTTCCTTCATTGAGGTGGAGTGCTCTTTCAAGTGCCATAACTCATGGCACAATTGCTTCACAATGGAGCCAGGCACCATCTCTTCCTTTTTGGCCTTGGGTTGGGGGGTTGCGCATTTTCAGGGAATCGCAAATATTTCATTAAGAAATCAACTCTTCTTCTGCCCACGCAATGTTTTAACTTGGTTTTTCAAACGATACATTTTGCTTCTCAATGCTGTGGGATTTGTTTTGCTCTGGTTCACACCACTTGATATTGCGAATTTATTGAGAAGTCGACCGACAAGAGAAGCAGGTTCATCACTATTTCCACAACCACTTTTCTTGAGCAATTCTATTGCTTGTTCATTTGTAATTATAGTAATAGTAATCATTATGAGTACTCACCAAGGCACACTTGGTAGAAACTGCACTCTGAAGTCTTCTTGACACTGCAAATAAAGGAAGGAAATATTGTAAAACGTGACACAGTGAATTTACTTAAGTAAACACGCAATATTGAACATTATTGTGCTTCATTGTAAGCATATATATATAGTCATGTGAAGCAGTGGAAGAAAGGAAGTAAAATACCAAGCACCCCGATTTTACAATCACTTCAGCTACACACACTGAATACACACAACCAGTCACTAGTGGTTAAACTCCTTAGAAGACCAGGTGGAGTACGGAAGTTTCTGGTTTTGGCACAGCACTACCAATAACAGTGGTATGCGCGCATGCTCCAAAACATTAAACGGCAATATAAGTGTAATAAATTCAGTACCTGCATCACTTCCCACTTGTAAATGGCTTGCAACCTTAATGAATACAACAAGCATGTACCTCTAGTATCATCACCAAGGATTTAATGTTGGCCACAACACCTTTCAAACCCCCTTCCCAAAATGACACAGATTGAAAAGGTATAGCTGAACACATTACTTTTATATTAACACGTAATTACTCATTTATTTTAGATTTGACACAAAATTTAACTTAAACATCCCATAACACACACCTACTGTACAGTAAAGATACAGATTACTCAATTCAGTTGAACTATATACCCAAATGATAATTAACTTACAACAGATAAAATGACTACTGCTTGTTGTGCACCAAATTTCACTTTCCCCCTGAAAACAAAAAAGGAAACATTAACCAAAAACACAAGCAATTATTATTAACTACTGCTGTTTGAATCCAAGTCAAATCAACCAGCATGAAAGCAGGATCGATCAGATGCCTCGGAGTCGCTGAAATCTGACATAATAACAGAGCCTGTGCTGTCAATGGAAAACATCCTGTCCATTTTCCAGTACACATCAGGCAACACACGTCGACAATGCGTGTATCTCTGTCTGTTTTTATGTACCAACTCAAAAAGAGAGACCCCAGTTTCCCTGCATGTTAAACGGCGTTTGGTGAGATCAATGTCTGCTAACATATTTTGTATGACAACAATGACAATGTGGCACATGCTGCTAAATAATAATTGCCTGATGTACCCTAAAACAGTAAAAGTTGATGGTGGACTCACACATGTTGTGGCATTGGCTGCATGACAGTGTCATCCTCAAGCATTAGCAGTATCATATCCCGTCGTATGTTAACTGTGGGACAAGTCAAGTCATGGGTGTCAAGTCAAAGAAAATTTTAGACCATGGTGTTGTATGGCCGTTATGTTATGGGACACGTTAATAATAGGCAACGAACACGCAGCTAACATAACATGAACGCCATCTTTATTGCATGTGCTCATACATGAGCTATGACCTTAGGTTGCACCATTATACTAAGAGGTGACATCGGGTAACATCTCCCTTTTTTTCCAGAAATACACATAATCATCAAACAGTGTCAGGACCTGTCTGCTGTGGTCAAATGTGTATAACAAAGAGTCATATTTGCTCATGCAAATCAAGTGTAATTGTGCTGATGACGGTGTTGAACAACAAACTGAACGAATGCATGCAAACATTGTATAAAATCTTCGCTGAAATGAACTGATTTTTTTTTTATATTTTATATAACAATAAACATTGTATCGATGCTCTGGCAGATTTTGGTTGAACTGCATAACTTTGCTCTAAACAACAAAATCACTGAATTTCTTTGGAACTACACTCTGTCTACCACTCCTAGTAACAGTAGTGTTTGATAGCTGGTGAGGGGGTAACTGGAGCAGTTTTGGCATCGGTTTCCCTGCAAATAGCTGGGTTGATATCTTTAGCCAATATCGGTGACTGCAGCGGTAGACTTCCAGAGGTAACATCCGATTCCTTAATTGTAAATTCTGCTGATGTACAACTCTGTGAATGTGATTTCTTCTCGCTGAAATCTGGACGAATGAACTTGCGATTTCTTCTATACAGCTTGCCTGAGTCAGATTCAACCAGATATGACCTAGAACCAACTTTGGCAACGCAGGACCCTTTTTCCCAGGGTGCTTTGGGGTTAATAGGTTGCATTCTCACTGGAGCGCCTATTTCCAATGGTGGTAATGGTCTTGCATGCTTGTCATATGCTGCCTTGGCTCTTTGACGCTTGAGTTTGATGTTGTCAGTCACACCCTCAACTATTTGTGGTTTCAGTAATGATGTGGCTGTTGGCATTGTGGTTCTGGTTGAACATAAGTTTTTGTACAGGGCTTGAACCGGTCTCATCTGGTGTATTTCTCCATTCTAGCAAAGCAAGTTGGATGTCTTTGTTGTCATGTTTGGCCTTCTTCACCATTTCTTTGCTATTTTTACCGCAGACTCCACTTTCCCGTTGCTCTGGCTGTGATGTGGAGAATTAGTACTGTGCTGAAACTCCCATTTTGTGGCAAATGTGGAGAATTCTTCACTTGTGTATTGTGGACCATTATCAGTCATCATGTCAGCAATACCATGTCTGGCAAAGTGAGCTTTGGTAGCACTGATGATAGTAGATGATAATGTGTCATCTAACACATCCAACTCAAAATAATCACTGTAGTAATCAACTGTTACCAAATAGTTTTCTCCATATAGTGTGAACAAATCTTGTCCAACTCTTGACCAAGGTGTGTTTGGAATTTGATGAGTCATCAGTGGTTCTCGCATCTGCTTGGCAAGAAAATCGTTGCAAACATTACAGGACTTCACTTTGTCCTTGATTTCTCCCACCATGCCAGGCCAAAATAGGACATCACGAGCTCTTCGAACACAAGCATCTGGACCTAGATGACTGGAATGAGCTCTCGCAATCATTTGTTGACGCATTGTGATGGGTATGATCACTTTCATACCTTTGTACAGGACACCATCATGAACAGTGAGTTCATCTCTGAAGTTCCAATATTCGCGGATACAAACTGGAACATCTTCTCGCGAGTCTGGCCATCCTGTCATTACAGTGTTCATAAGTGTCTGCAATGCAAAATCAGCAATTGTACATGACTTGATCTGCTGGTGTGTGCCTTCTGATAAGCGCATATAATCAGCCTGATTGATCTCTTCTATCTCTCGAAACAGCTGATTTTCAGACATTGACTGAAATATCTGATATTCTGGAATATCTTTATTGTCAGTATCAATGCATGGTTCATATGCCCTGCTCAGCATATCTGCGATGTACATTTTGGAACCTGGCAGATATTCCAAATGTAAATTGTACTTCTGAAGACGAAGAAGCATTCTTTGGAGCCGTTTGGGTGCTGAATGTATTGGCTTTTGGAAGATCGGCACCAATGGTTTGTGGTCAGTTTCCACAGATATCAGATCTCTTCCATGTAAGTACTGGTCAAATCTGCAACAAGCGAAAACTATCGCTAAACATTCTTTTTCTATCTGCGCGTATCTTCTCTCCGTTGAGGACAATGACCTGGAAGCAAATGCAATAGGCTGGCCACCTTGCAACAGTGTGGCTCCAAGTCCTGATTCTGACGAATCACACTGTACCGTAACGTCACTAGATACATCATAGTACTTGAGTACTGGAGCAGAGCTGATCAGTTTCTGTATGGTGGCAAAGGCCTCTGCTTGCTGGCTTTCCCATACAAATAGTGCGTTTTTCTCTATGACCTTTCTCAGTGGTTCACATACTTCTGACAGCTTTGGCAGAAATCTTGATAGGTAATTAACACATCCAAGCAGTCGCTGTATTGCCTTTTTGTCACTTGGCTTCGGCATGTTGATAATGGCGGACACTTTCATGGGGTCTGGCTTTAATCCTTCACTGGTGAGTAATTGACCCATAAATGGTACTTCCTTCTTTCTCAGCCTGAATTTCTTTTTATTGAGCTTGAGATTCATCTCGCGAGCTCGTTCTAGTAGCTGCAGCAGATTGTTATCGTGGTCTCGGAGTGCTTCCTCCATGGTTTCCCCACTACCGTAACATAGAATATCATCTACAATTTCTTCTACTCCATTTAGTCCTACTAGGACTTCATTCTGGCGACGCTGATACTCTTCAGGTGCACTGCTGATACCCTGAGGCATTCTGAGGTAGCGATATCGGCCAAATGGAGTCCAGAATGTGGTGAGGTAAGAACTTGGTTCATCCAATTTGACCTGGAAAAACCCATCCTTCACATCAAGGACTGTGAAAATTTTAGCTTTTGCCAACTTTGGCAAGAGCTCATCCACAGTGGGTAGTTGATACTTTGGTCTTCTAATCGCTTTGTTGAGATCTCGTGGATCAAGGCATACTCTCAATTTGTGTGGTTTCTGCACAGCAACAAGGCTGCTTATCCAATCCATTGGCTCTGTGACTTTGGCAATGATACCTTGTTTTTCCATCTCATCAATTTTGGCTCTTAGTTTTTCTGTTAGTGGCACTGGAACACGTCTGGGAGCATGCTGCACTGGTCTGACAATCGGATCAATGTCTATATGATACTCGCCCGGTAAACAGCCAAGTCCGGTAAAGACGTCATTGTATTCACTCATGATTTGTTCAAGTGTTAACGGTTCAAACTGCTGACTCTGCAACATGTTGACTGACTTCTGCGGTTGAAGTGATATCCAACTGTTTCTGATGCATGTGTTGCCATCGATGATTGGCCAAGGTGCATTTTCTAGTATATCAAATGTTATGCTGTGCTTTGGACCATCTCCCTGGCTCACAGTCAGTGTATACTTCCCAAGCGGATTTATCACTCTGCCATCATAGAGTTTGATTTTCCCTTTGGGTGGATCCAACTTCACATTTCCAATCTGTACAATACCCAGTAGATCTGAATGTGACATTGCACTACAGGTTGCACCTGTGTCTAACTGTACAGTGACAGTGGAGGGGTAGTTGGTGTGGAAAGTAAGTGGAACCATAAATGCTGGACAGCTCTGTGGTCTCTTAGCTGCACCTATGCGATGAACAGTAAACAGAGAATCATCAGTATCTGAATTCTTCTCAAATCCTGAGATCTGGTGAACTTTTTTTGCATCTTTCCTCAATATTCTCTTCTGCCCTTGGCATACAGCCGCAAAGTGGTTAGACTTGCCACATTTATTACATCTTTTCCCATACGCTGGACATTTGGCTTTGTCCTTGGCATGAGATGTGCCACAGTACCTGCACTGGTTACAACTAGACTTTGGTGTGTTGCCATCTGTAGATCGGGCATGCTTTGGGCGAGTCCCCTTGGTATTTGCTTTACCATGTGTATTCTGCTTACGTGCTACATGTACAGTATCTTGTACTTCTGCTGTGCTGCGTAGTTGTTCTTTATGTACCTTGGACAGTTCATTCGCTCGCAAAGCTTCTATACATCTTTGCAAATTAGGTACAGGACGTTCTCTCAGTAGTCTATCTCTGGTTGCTGAATCATGTGTACCCATAACCAATCTGTCTCTGATTAGACTGTCGAGTAATGTCTCGAACTCGCATGACTCTGCAAGCTGACGTAGTCGTACTACATACTGATCGACAGATTCGGCATCAGTTTGGTTGGCTGATCCAAACTTAACTCTCTCGAACAACAAATGCTTTTGAGGCATAAAATGATCGCCTAATTCTTTTAGAATTCTTGCTGGATCTTTTTTATCATCTGCGGACAAAGTGTCTACACTGTTCATAACTTTTGCACAATCCATCCCCATAACGCTACACAGTGCGCCTGCCTGTACCTCTTTAGATTTGGTTTTGAGTTCAGTTGCTATGTTGAAATAGTCCCATGCAGCCTGAAAATTCTTCCAATTTGTGGACACATCGCCTTTAACATTCATAGGCTGAGGTGCAGGTATTTGGTAAGCGGCCATAATGTCACTTTAAGATGTGTACTTACTGCGAGGTAACGTAAGACACCGTACTGCAAATCGAGCGTAACTGCATCAGCTAGACACAACGGCGGCTACTGTGCATGTGCTGTAGTGACTATGTGAGAATCGAAGGCATCGAGAATTCCCACGGGTCTACTTTTTACTTTCTCGTGGATCTGCTTCAGTCTAGTACACCGATGCCTCAAATCTGTGTTCTTATTAAGACTTTAGTTCACTCCTGACACCAGTGTATGGCCGTTATGTTATGCGACACGTTAATAATAGGCAACGAACACGCAGCTAACATAACATGAACGCCATCTTTATTGCATGTGCTCATACATGAGCTATGACCTTAGGTTGCACCATTATACTAAGAGGTGACATCGGGTAACACATGGTGCACGCAATAAGCGATGCCAAGTACCATATGTGAACACGCAACGCTTTGGAAACAAAGGGAGCCAACTCCACACGACTTTTGCAAAAACTGGAGTTCATCCCGCAAATCAATGGAGTCATCAGTCTGTGTTGAATTATTCAGTAGTGCCATGGTAAATGATGTCCAATATGGAACCCTGGTGGGGGACGAGGACTTCACAACATGGAGAAATATTTGTGACTCTGTAAAGTATGATGTTTGGAAATGGTCAGACATAAACCATGTGAAAAAAAGCCTTGGAAACCATCTGTACAAACTCAAAGGAACACATAAGGAACTGACTACAACAACAATGAATTATTTTCAAAGAATGTATGCATATGCACTGTCTCAGAACAAAAAAAATGTTGATGGTATGAAAAAAGCCATTCTCAACATTGTTCTGCATGCTTATGGTAACCACATTCAGTGTGGACAATAGTGTGGATATCATAAGTATGGGGATAACTACAAACACAGTGGCTTACCACGTGGCAAACATCTACAGGATGACAACACAAGACAAGTAATTCAGGGAGTGATGAAATCATTCGCTGATCATGCAGAGAAATTCGCCCCACTGGAATCTACACAGCCCAATGAATCTTTAAATCACACGATAGCTAGCAAAGCCCCAAAGTCATTGCACTTTTGGGGCAGTGAATCTAATGACTTTAGAGTTGCTGATGGTGTGGCACAACACAACGCGGGGAGAACTTACGTATCTGAAGTCTTAAGAACACTCGAACTTAGTCCCGGGGGTTTTGTATGACGTTGAACCAAAAGGTTGATAAAAAGACAAAGTCCTCAGTACAGAAGTCACAAACAAGAGAAGGAAAGAAAAGAAGGGAACTCAAAAGACAGAGACTTTCAGATATGACTGGTAAAGAAACCAGAGAAGGAGTTGTGTACATAGGTTTGCACAATGATGAAAACTAAGAATGCATACCACCTCCTGTTGTAAGACCAGAAAAGCAAAGGGTTCAAAATGTTCACTCATATGACCAAATCCTGTACTTTGACCTTGAAACATCAACCCCGGGGGATAGTGCTGAAATTGTACAAATTTCTGCTGTAACAAGTGATGGCAGTAAGACATTTTACAAGTACATTATGCTCAATGGCAATATAAGTAGAATTATGGCTGAGAAAATTGCAGCATCTGGATTAAAATATCATCATTTACAAATGGCATTCAACAGAAATGGGCGTGATGATATAATTGCTGTTTTGAGTGAAAATGTCAATAGGAAACCAAGAGTAACTAAAAAACAAAAAAATTATTGATTCATTGTTTGATCACTTCAGTGGTACCTAATATGATAACAGTGTATTTTGAATAAAGGAAGCTTTTTCTTATACATTATAGCCTTGTCTAGTAGTTTATTTTTCAAAATAAATAAAATTTCATTCAGTCACCAATACAAAACTAATGGTATATCAGTCTTACAATGTTGTCTAGGAGTTTTTGAGTTCAAGATAGGAAAACACCCTCACTAATGCCCCATTTTATTTAATCATGTTTCCATTCAACACATTAAAGCAAAGTGATACCTACATCTCATCATTATTCAGTCTAAATAATTTTGCAGCATCACAGCACCGATACAAAAAAACATTGTATGCATGATTGTCACGGTTGAGTAACATTCAAAAGCTGAAGTAAACTTGATTTAAAGGCTTTATTGATGCAATTATCTGCTATGTCACATATTTTATCATAGTAAGTTGTCAAGAATTTCACAATTTTGGAGTATATCATGTAAATATTGCCATAAATTATGAAACATAATTTCTCTTTTTTGCCTCCAGGGGGCGCACTTCAACAACAAAGTCTCTGGGTTTTAGAACTTTTGGCTATGTCTAAAGAACTAAGGTGGTGACCCCCATTTTGTTCTATTGATATACTTTTTGGTCACTTATCCCTCGATTGAGGAAGTTTCATCAAAATCTATTGGCGTGAAATAGAAAATTCTGCCATGTTATTTCTTAATTATTCAGTCCATTGTTTTCCTATGTAGAAATATGAAAATCATAAATTTTAATGATTGGATATCTCAAAAATTTTCATGGTAACACCCTTATTTTTGTTGACAATATCAATGTATATATTAGGTTCTTGGTCCTTCCAGAAATTTTAATTGAAATCAATTGGTGAGAAATAAAATGCGCACCAAACCTTATTAAAGTTGTACTGTCACCTGTTCCAATTTTGCCACAGTAACCATGGAAAGAGAAAATCTAACCGATCACAGATTTTAAGCGGGTGGCCGCTGTTTACGACCTCACATTGGCATTTTGAATACCAAGGACCGCCCCTTTGACCATATATTGGCATATTTAGATTGCAGGTACTGTATACCTTTTTAAAAGGTGGCGAGAAAATTTGCATAGCGAACGTCAAAGGAAACGCTGATTTGAACAATTTACCTAAAAAGACTGGGAGAAAATGTTGCATTGCTAGCCATAATATCGACAAACAATTCAACAGCGCGCTGTCAATCAACTTTACAGTCAGGCGTACCGCGTAAACTGACCCGCCTTGGTGATAAACATTCTCGCGAGCCAGAGCAATAATTTCCGCTCCGCTGACCTACGCAAATAAGATTCGCCGAAGAGGGCGTGGTGTACGACGATGGGTGATAAACTGCAAGTGAGTGCGGCCTGTCAAAATATTTCGATTGCATTCCCGACAGAAACGTCACACTGGCACAGAGAAAAATCATTCCTATGTGAGATAAGAAAGATGTCTATTATTATTTTTGTTCTGATTTATCCCTACCTCACGATTAAATCCAAGTAAACAATGACTATTTTTTACGTTTTTTACCTTCTACGAAATATGCCGTTTCTTTTAATTTCCTACGTAGAATGAATTTGCGCCTCTATTGCAATATAGAGATTTTATTCCTTTGCATCGGCTCTTTGTCTGTCCGTTGTCAACTTCTCTCTGTCTTTTTGGAGTATATCATGTAAATATCTGTGTCCACGTTGACCTTCTGTTCGACAACTCACGATAACAGCGGCATCGTTGTCGCTGTTTGTGGAATCCTCGGGCTTCGGCCATGCCCGGCTCTTCTTCTCTCTGTTGGCTGTTTTATCATAGGGTATTCAGCAGTCATTAATTATGATAAAGAAATATGAAAATTATTAAGAAGTATGAAAATTATTGTTGTTTTTATTATTTTCATTATCATCATCATCATTATGAAGCACCATTGGCAATGTTGAACTCCTACCAAATCTCCACCCTGGCGAAAAGTACTCTATCTACATACACTCAAGGGTTACAACTTGCTCCATCCTCTAATCCGTATAAGTCAACTTTACTTGCCAAAAATATTACCAAATCAACATTTGAAAGGCGAAATTTCAACCAGAGGCAAGCTGTCATTTCCCATATTACAGTATTCTGGGCCACACTTTACATTATAACTTTCGCAAAACAAGAAAATCGGTAGTTTTCGAGATGCATTCTGGTCCGCAGTATATTCTTGTGACACGTCGTCTGAGTACCAACGTCAGTGAGCATCACGTATAGCCTGTATCCTCCGGTTTAACGAATACACGGAAGTGCTTTGACCGCAGATCGCAAAAATATTATCTGGTAATGGCTTATTATCGATCTTTGCACACCAGATTCTGGTAAGTGATGACCATGCTTACGTCTTGTACGATAATTTTGCAATGAGCTGTGAAAACAGAACTTTTGGGACACACAACAATGACACAGAGCCGAGCTGAACACGGCAGATGCGTATGATGAAGCAGGCGTTTGGGTAGACATGGCCTTACTGGAGATCACAGAAAGACTGGAGCGCTTGCATTTAGCGCCAGGACGAAAAGAGTTTATTTTGAAACCTGGTTACTCGGCCATTTTTGAACAGTTCGTCCTCGATTTTGAAAGATTTCACAGAAGGTACATACTTCATAAAAGTCATGCAGTCATGATAACAGTTCATACGCTAACTGCTGGTATTTTTTTGTAATTTCCATCGTACTGTTACGATTATTCTTCGCCATATCTACATTGAGATGTAACATCATTTGATACAGGTGAAGTGCTATTCTATCAATGCCCGTAAGGGAACATTCTGTAAAGCAAAAATACGATTTATCTCGTGCGCACGGAATGATAAATTGTGCGCATGAGAAACTATTCCGTGATCACGAGAAATTATTCCGTGAGCACGGAATAGACTAATATTTCAGCGCAAACATAAGGAGTCAGAATTACTGACCCGACACTTCCTTGGTGATACATCATTTACCTATTATGTATCTCATTGAGTAAATCGACATATGTTCATACTGTGACAAGTTTTCTTTATCATATCTATTTGGCAATGGTATTTGCATGGCATAAACGTCAATAAAGCTTTAAGATTTGCCAGCCGTCTGACATTGTCGGACAGGTAATTATTGTACGACATTTTAGAATTTGAAGTCGTAATGAAACCCGCACTGTACTAAAATGCTGGAATGAAGGCCAAATTTTTCAGTTGAATATTTTGATGTGATCAGTTGTCATTCATGTTATTGTCATGATATTCCGTCGAAAATGTATAAACATTTTACTTGTGGTTTTCGGACAAAGAGATTTGACTTGACAGGAAGGCAAATATGGATATTCTAGATAACATTGGTCATATTATATTACCTTTAATGACAACATAGCTTGACGACGCACTAGTTTACTGAAAAATGCGACTTTTTTATTCTAAAAAATGTGTGATTTAATATCCAATGTTTATTTACTACTTAATTTTTCAAGACAAGGTAGTAACTGTGATTACGCGGTGTTAAATCAAAACGCCGTGTAAGTTTGAGAAAGTTACTTATGTTTTCAGTGTGATAGTAATCTTATCATCAACACTTTTGACCCTAACTGTCTTGATTCATGTCAAAATTACATGGAATTGACACTTTATAAAATGTAATGATCAAAAAAATTATAGTGTTCGGCTTGTGGTCCATAGTGTATTCTATGCGTACTCGTTTTGTCCTTTGTAGGAAAAATTTCCTTTCTGTTGGTTGAGAGATTTCCCTTACTCGGATACTGAATCACTGAGTTGTTACACAAGTATTTCATAATATTCAACTCGGCTTATGCTAATTGGTGAGTATTATGGCTATGTCGCGTTTATGTTCACAAAATTAACACGGGGTTCTACAGTGGAAGTAAAGTTTGTTAAATTATGTATTGATATCGGTTCACAAGACTTTAATGATAACTTGAAGATCTATTGTATGTTAATGAAGGCATTCTTCAGTGCAAACCTGAGACAATGAGCGACGTCATCGCTGTTAGCTCCGGGCCACAGCAGTTTTAATACGGTGTTTTCAGTCGGGTTTGAACTCACAACCTACGGTACCTCACAGGTGCCTGGGTTGCCGGTGTACATGCATAGAGAGAGATTGGCTCTCTCTATGCATGTACACCGGCAACCCAGGCACCTGTGCAGTACCTAGTCACCCAGCGGAGAAGCAACAGAACCGCTCGCCCAAATCCCCCCTCTCAAAAAAGAGTGGTTCAATAACCGAACTATTAGTTGTTACATTTTTCTGACTGTGATCTCTCCACACGTTGTAAAGTTCAGAAACACTCACGCTCATAATCTCACTATTATACATCGCACACAAATTTTATCGAAGCGATAGATACATCGCCTAAACTGGGCGACAGACAGCCCCGGCCCCCGGGAGAATTCTGTCCGCCAGCACAGCTGTCTACCGAGGGTAGAAATTAAATACGGTGTTTTCAATCGGGTTCGAACTCAAAAGTTTTACAACCTATCTAGTCAGCTAGTGGAGAAGCAACGGCAGAATCGCGCAGCGAACCCCAACCCCCTCAAAATTTCACCCTGCATACAACCAACACACGAGCTGTTTGATATCACTATCAACAACATATATTCAAACTAACATCCAGTGAGTCATATTAAGAATGGAAAATTGAAAGGATTACAATTAAAGAAAGGAATAAATTAATTTCCATTCATTTTTATAAAATAAACTGCGTGACCCATTTAGCAATGATCAGGGTAAAATACAGTCAAATAGTAAGGCATATTTAACAATGTTCATAAGAGTTTAATATAATATCGAGGTAAACAATGTTAACATAATCTTTCGTGAGCATTACTTATTAGGCTTACATTCTATTATTCCGTGCGCACGAAATAAATTATATTTTTGATGCTTTACAGAGTGTCATAGGCCTACTAAGACAATCGATACTGCTAAAAATATCCTGAATTCTCAGTATGTTAGCCTAATGACTCAAATCTAATGAGACTTGTTCTTGGCTGTTGACATTTCGTTCATACTGTGTATACTATATACACCTATTATGTGACTATATAAATCACTTGAAAGACAGTCGATCATACCCTCAAATATATTGGAGGGCATTTTCGTCGGACATCGGCGCGGCACGTTACATGTTTACCTCGCGTTTTGAACTCCCGAGGGCGCTGTGACCACCAAGACGATTGGTGCAAAGTAAAGCTATAGTGACGTCACATTTTGTTCTATCTGCAAATAGAACGCAACAATACCACAGCTAACAACGTTGTTCGAATCACTTTCGAAGCGTCGGCACTGCATAAAAATATTTCAAACTGAGCGATAAATCTTGTGATTTCTACAGAGAACGTAAAAAATGGGTAGCAGACTTTCAAGGCAGCCTAACATCTTCGACAGAATTGTCTTGCAAAGGTGAGTTAACGAATAAAAATGGCTCTACAAAACAGTGAGTGTTGAGAAGCTACAGCCTCTCTGCAGTAGCAACATATGCACGGCGAAACAGAGCATGGCAATGACAACTAACTACAAGTCTTTGTTACTTCATTAAGTGATGTAAAATTCTCTCTGCAGAAGTGCATTCTTTAAACATAGACTTTAAAAACGGATCCGTTTTTAAAGTCTATGCTTTAAATAAGCTGGATTGCCAGTATATCCAACATTCAGTCATTGTTATCTAGCGTTTACATTCCTCTTATCTGTACTCCGGAACCCATTGCACGGTCAGATGGAAAAGCTACAAGTTTTATAAACCTAATATGAATTTGGCATAGTGCTTGAGAATACGTTTTCAAATCTAAATGATTACTATGTGATATAGGCCTGTGTTAGGGCTTGTAACCTCCACAAATGTAATAATCTCCACAAATGTAATATCGACCACAATTGTAATAAAATCAACCACAAATAAATAGTCAACCATTAATGTAACAACCCGCAACCACAAATGTAATAAACAAATTAACCATAAATGTAATAAAACTTTACCATAAATGTAATAAACTTGAACTTGCATATGTGATCATTTGTTTATCAATGCCCTGAGTAAATAATAACTTTAATAAGACTAGTGTAATGTTATTGCATACTTTCCAGAAACTAGATTTCCTTTCAAACACACAGAATTCAATACTTTTAGAACGCTATCAGAAAACGGCAAGGTACTGATCAAACCGTTAGATAATGGAAGTGGAACAGCAGTTCTAGACACTGATAATTACATAATAAGGAAGCGTCAAAATAACTCGTCAACCAGTGATACCACACAAAGTTTATGACAGATGACTCAGAACAAATAACAGAGAAATATAAAACCTTATAACAGAAACTTACGACAAAAAACATGTTGACGAGAACATATATTTCAATCTAGTAAAAAACAATACGAACACTACCTTGAACACAGTAGAACAAAATTAGACATCCTGGCATCCCTAGTGAAGGAACAAACTTCATAGGAATACAGACAATCTATCGATTATTCCACACAATTTATCCACGGAAGACGAATTTGAGGAGATTGATTAAGAAAGTACGGCAATTTTCGAAAAAACGGCGATAAAGGATCGTTGTGTTATACAGTCTTCCCCACTCTGGAGTAGAGACTGCACTTACACTCAGATTACAGCTGTGTCTAGCCATGGCCAGTCAGTTCTGTTCACAAAACAGGGAAACGTAAAATACACTTTCAAATATGCAAAACACACTAAACGCAAACAATTAAGAATTGAATAATGTGTGGAGTTGCTTTCCTTATTACATAGATCAATATTTAAGGGCTAATTCCTCAATTGCAACGACAAAATAGATTTATTACATTTATGGTTGACAAGTATTACATTTATGGGTGATTTTTGTATTACATTTATGGTTACCATTTATTACATTTGTGGTTGGTGTTTTTATTACATTTATGGTTGATTTTTGTTACATTTATTGGCGATATTACATTTATGGGTGCATTTTATTACAATTGTGGTTGATATTACATTTGTGGAGATTATTACATTTGTGGAGGTTATAGGGCTAACCTGTATCGTTTTCATGCCCTTCAAGGGGTGCTCTGTAAAGCTGACACATGAAAGAAAATGGTTCCACATTGAAGAATGAAATTGCAAAACATGCCCCTGCGTATGATTTTTCTCGGCGTTGCGAAATGAGCCACTTTTCCATTTATATATATATATATATATATATATATATATATATATATATATATATATATATATATATATATATATATATATATATATATACAATTCTTGATATATTCGTCTTTGCAGAGACGAAGAGGAAAAGTATGCAGAATTGCTACAAAAGTGGGAAGCCGCACAAGATCATCTTGTTGCAATGGAGGAGAGGATTGAGAAAAAGAGCAAGAAGAAGCGGCAGTTTTTTTAAAAAGAGAGCGAGGAAAGAAATCGAACGCCAAAAGGAAATCCTCGACGCTGTCTGGGATATCAGAAATGAATTCATCAGCGAGATGAAGAAACAACGCTTGGTGGCGTACTATAGAATACAAAACCAGGAGAAGAAGGAACAGATAAAACGAGAAAGAAAGCTATTAGAAGACGCACAAGCAAGTCTGAAGGAGAAAATTGAGAAAATTAAAAAGAGAGAAGCGGCTGAGAGTTGCAAGGAATATATCAAGGAAAGAAAAGCTTGCCAGGGCGAGGATGAGGTCATCGAACGTGAGATGGCCGAACGAAGGGAGAAGATTACTCAGATTAGGATGCGAAGTGCACAGAGAAAAGAAGAGAGAGCTGCCCTCCAAAAGGATAGGTCATTCGGCGATTATTTCGCTAAACTCAAAGCCATGGCCAAGGTAGAGTGAGAGGGAACGTTTACACAGACTCCGTTCCCTCTCACGAACAATATCGTCGTGGGAACGATTTGTCTTCAGGTTACTCTGCTTTTGTGAAACTGTACGGAGTGCAAGTGTCTTTTGATCGTTATAACGAAAATGTAACACAAACATGGCACGGCCGGTGTCTGTTTCCTTGAGAACTGACAAATCAGTGAGCTGCTGTTTGGACACGGGAGGATTCGAAACAAGTCTTATTTGACTTGGATACCATTGTTGGAAAGATTCGAAAAATAGGGACGAAGATACTGCATGACAAATAATTAAGATAACAGAGAATTTTAAGAAATTGTCGACTGATATTTTTAATCATTTACAAATTTCTTATCTAAAGCAGGTCAAATTGTTTGATATTTATTTCATCCTTTACTCTTTAAGTTAAAATCATCTTCTACAATGATAATGTTCTCTTCTTCTCATTCATGTCAATAAACGGTGATTGAGAATGAATGTCGCCTCTCGTTGGATTTTTTGTGAGCATCTGTGTGTAGATCACAGTAAGAATTACTCTACCATCCTCAATTCGGTCACAATGATATTCATGACGCGGAAAAACAATAAGTATTAAATCTGAAATCTAAGGTTTACCACATGCACCAAATTTTTTAAACCCCCAACTCCCACACCCACCCCTGGAATGACCCACTCACTTCCATGGAACCGCGCCCTCAATGGTCAGCCGGTGTCTGTTTTATTTTCTTCAGACAGAACCATCACCTTTTGTAGTATGGTTGCTTACTTCTCTTTTTCGTATCTGAATAGACGAATGAATGACGACTGTAGAGAAGCATTTCATTGATGGCACGAATGATGACATCTCTGATGAAAGCTTTCCCCTTGATTGAGCTTCCAGACTAGTCAATCAACTGCGCTTGCAACTTTATTAAGTTGACTGAATTTTACGAAAATCAAACACTTCTGATAAACTGTTGAGAAAATATTCAACTCTACTTCAGAGCTTCCGTTAGGATTTTCAAACCTGCGTAAGGCTGTACGCAAATGTTTTTGTTTTTTTTGATTTACGTAAAACGTATCAAAAATGCGTACAACTACATGTATAAACTACGTATAAAACAGCTGTATACGCGATATCGAAAAGTAGTTCATAAGTCAATTAATAAAGTGTTCAATGAACATCAGTAGTGATAACGTTTTTTTCTTTGACGAGTTTTACAATCTTCAATACTCTTCTGTTCTATTCCCTGACGACGGTATTCATTTCTTACTAATTATTTAGACTACTACTTCCGACGATGTCTTTGCAGCCTGAACTCTATCATCCTCACTCTGAAGTCAAATTCGCAAAGTTTTGAGACTTTCATGGTTATCACTATAAGGTCATTTATGACACCTTCACTCAGATAACTATAGTTTCGATGTTTTAATCCTGTTTTAGGTACTGAAGCCACGTTCACATGGAAGAGATGAGACTGGAATCATGGCTGCAATTATGGCAAACTTTGCAATATTTGGAAAGAGTTCACGACAATCGTTGTAAAGAAGAAAGCAGACCGGCCATTAAACTATTATTTCCAAGTCTGCTTAGCATGACCTTAAATTGTTCATATTCGACGCGGAGATCTTCAGGGTTTACAAGTGCGCATTGGCCGCAACGGGGAAAAACATTGTGTTGAAATAACGAAGAACTATTGAACATGTTAACATGTATGTTAGTACAGCCTTGAAGGAAACAATTGACGCGACATAATTGACAGAATGTGGGACAAAATATTGCAAAATAGTGAACATTGTTTATCAGCAAACATTGATTTTTAGTCCTGGATAAACTACGCAATGGAGGGAAACCACGTGTGCTCATGTCTTTGTTACCTAGACTGTCTTTATTTCAAAGCGTATTGAATTACGCAGGCGTCCATTTACATTGCGTCCTTCAATTATGCGTGAAATACGCAGAATTTTGCCTAACGGAAGATCTGACTCTACAATGCAATATTAATTTGACTTAACAGTCAACTTATTGTTGATGGTTGTTTTTGTGGTGGATTTTATTGGCCTATCGTACGTCTGGTTATCTTGTCCATGGCATAAATATTCTTGACAAAGTACGGTTCTGGTGACCTCGCCGTCCTTAGACTGTTCTCGGGGCACCTTCTCGCTCTCTTGATGAGCGTTGGTTAGCCATTGCTGTATATTTTGTATATCATACATGGTTTGTAATGTATCGATGTGAGAGGAGTCATCGCAACTCGTGGAGTTTCACGAAAAGCGAGTGACAATTATCGTTTTGTTCACATTCATACAAGCTGTTCATTAGAGGCTAAGTTATTGTATGACGTCAATAAACTTTGCACCAATCATATCGGTGCTATTGAATGCCCTCATACATCAAAGACGGCCATGTTTAAATAAATTGTGTCTGGGATCTCGGTGGTGATGTATTACAGTACGATGGTGACGGAAGTTTTTTTCTGGTGTCAGTTGTCATAAAGAGTCGGTTTCCATTGAAGTTACACCGTTTGGCAAATTCGTTATGATGACTTCCTTTGTCGGCACGCCTATAGTACAACGTAAATCGACTGTGATACATGTAAAAATGCATATCAGTTCCGCCATCACCGGTCTGGAAGCGCGGTTTTTTGTGTGTGACGGGGCTTGATATGGATAAACAGCAATTAGTACGTTACTTTTCCTTGTGCGGGTAATTCAAAATGAAGGCTCTGCTTAGCTTTATTATTAACGAGGATGGGGTAGCGGGGAAAATCAGGAGAGAATTGACTTTTACAAAGCGGTCATGTAATGGAGTCAATTCTACAGTAGATATTTTAATGGTGGTATTTTAAAAAACAAATTGTACGGAATAATGGCACTATCAAAATATTAAAACACTGGAATAGATTATGATTTATTCTATAAGAAGGCCAGGGACAACAGTATTGATTATTACGGCAAAAACAACAAACGGCACAAATCCAGGTATTTAGCAATATGAACAGTAAATAATGGCTTATTTCGTCACTGTGATATTTGTGGTCTGAAAAACGGTAAATAATCTACATAAATCAAGTAAATCTGAAATCATCATAATGGGATTGTAAATGTTGCAACATTAGCTGTGTACAATGTCATCATGGTATAGCGGTTTACTATGTATATCACGCTACTATTAAGACTGCATTGAATTACCCTTCATGCATAACATAAACCATTTTGACGGGTGATCCCACGAGTTAAAATTTGTACATACTATATATCTATGAGGCGTGTTCATGTTTTGCCTTTAAATTAGTAAAAAATAATGCCAATAATGAACAATTCTGAACTGACAATCGATTCATGCTATGTATCATGGTTGGTTTTTCAGAACTCAGTATAAATTTCAAAATTCAAAAAGATTACAGAATTTCCGCGGAACTATTGGGACACAAGCATGTTTATCGGTAGTACAGCACCTGTAAACTGTTTGAACGAAATGTCAACAGGTAACGACAAGTCTTACGGTCTCATCAGATATGTGTCAGAAAGCTAAGATATTCCAGTTGAAACTCTTTTCAGAACTAAGAAACTAGGAACATATATTTTCAAGCAGCATCGACGGTTTGAGTACTTCAGCTATATCAAATGACGTCACACCTCAATGTAAATATGGTGGAATATAAACGTAACAGTACTATGGAAATGACAAAAAATATCAGCAGTTATCATGACTACTATTATAGTATGTACCCTTTGTAAAAGCATTCAAAACAGAAGACGAACTGTTCTTAAATGACCGAGTAACCAGGTTTCGAAACTCTTTTTTTTTCATGGCGTTAAATGCAACTTCGGAGAGTAAAAGGACTACTACGGCGTGTATATCACGGCCTCTAAGACTTATAGTAAAACGCAACTGCCATGCCGCCGCGTTAGCCAAACCGGGAATGCAGTTTATTTATTTATGAGAGAGAGAGAGAGAGAGAGAGAGAGAGAGAGAGAGAGAGAGAGAGAGAGAGAGAGAGGGGGGGGAGGACTGACAGACAGACAGACAGATATTGACGTATATACGAATGTATTTTGTTGATGTTTTTTGTTAATTTTTATTATATTACCATGCCCTGTAAGTCGCATTGGTCGAGCCGAAGCACATGACTGACCACAGATACACAGTAATGGTGCCCGTTGTCTTTGAAATCTTCGTAAATTTTGACGGTTTTCTTAGCTTCGTTGATAATATTATTGAAATAACAGGCAGCGCCCCGACAATTAACGTTTATTTATGGCCGCGGGCGAGAAAAAAGCCAACATTGACGGGTTTGGCAAGCCTCGCCCGTTAAGCTTTCCCTCTCGCCCTTGCCCATAAATAAACGTTAATGGTCTGGGCGTCGCCCTTTATTTCTATAATAGTTTTCTATACCGTTTCGTATAATAAAATATTCAAAAGCATTTTGCAACAAACAATAAAATATACACTGAATAGGAGTACAATAGGAAATTAGTATGTGCACGGTTAGACCCGTCAACAACAACGTACAACAACAACAACAACAACAACAACAACACAAGTATTTAATTAATGCAGTTTTTTGCGGATTATTGGTATTGTTCATCAACATTTGTTCAAATTGTTAAACATTTGGGATTATGATGAAGTCAGTTGCAGGACATGTCTTGCTACTGAGGTGGGTGTGTCAGTTGCAGGACATGTCTTGTAACTAAGGTGGGTGTGTCAGTTGCAGGACATGTCTTGTAACTGAGGTAGATCTGTTGTACATTGTTAATAGATCTACTGCTAACTACCAACTTCGGGATATGGCTGAATGGGTTGGTGCATTGACATCTTGGCTACGGGATGGTGCAGCAAGTGTTGGTTCAAGCAAGATGAATGAGAAAATTAATGTTTAACATGTGAAAATTTACATGAATTAGGAACACAAAGTTTTTCATTTGGAAAAAAATGTTTAATACCTTGTATTATAAATCTTAACTGTATTACAAGTATTGACAGGTCAAGAACATTGCACTCATGTAATGTGTCAATGAAGTTGTACATTTACTGCCTGTATTATTGCTACTTAAATAACATTTGTACTTTTCAATGACAAATTTCAAATAAAAAAAAAGGTTGACAGAGCATTTCCAGAAAACTCCAATACAGACTACATTGCAATGGTCATCATGAAAAAAGCTATGTACATACATATATAAACAATATAAATCAATAATGATAGCAAAGAACATTATTGTCAACCTTATCAGTAGTCTACATACCAACATCAATATTTAATCTGTTAATCTATTTCAGGTAGCAAGAAAGGCTATTTATAATAAAAAACATACATTTTTTAGCAAGTTACCATGATACAGACTTCAAACTCTCAGTGTAGCTTTGGTACATATTAACTGTCATTTGAAAAATGCATAGGTGTGTAATCACTGAAATTTGACACCTTTGAAAAATACTTTATTTTTCAAATTCAAATTTTTATCTCAGGTTCTTTCCTTGATTTTGAATTAAAATTACCATAGTATGAGTATAATCAAGACTGTTTATGGCATATTTGTAGTGTGGATGACCCCTTGATGATAATATCTGTAAAATATTGATTTTTGTAAAAGGTAAAAACGGGTTGCATGCCAACCACACTCAACAGGAAAACAACTGCTGTGCATTTATTTATTGAAAATAACCCTTTAAAATGCATTGGAAAAAGATCAGTAGTGTGTGTTGTTTGGTTTGCCAGAAAAGTCAAATCTAAAAAAAGGCCAAAATGCAGAAATTTCTGTATTTAGGCTTTTTTCAGGTCAATAAGCTGTATTTTCTCAAAAACTCTTTTTTGAACTCTCAGCCACTTCATGAACTGAAAAAAGATTACAATTACAGCTGTGCTTCATGGTATATGCAAACAATGACTTCCTAAACTTTCAAAGATTTGCTTTTTCCTATACAAACATTTTGGCAGGGAGTTAGGGTTGTTACAGTCTTTCCCAAGCAACTAAGAACAATATTGTTGATCCAAATGTTATCACAATACTGCAATTGGTTTGAAAAGTTTATCTTAATTTTACTTCAGCTGGTGTACTGAGTTGTTGATGTTGTGGTAAAATTCAAAGAGGTTGTATAACAATACTAACAGTGGGTAGTAAACTACTATCTTACATTAGGTGATCGTCTTGCCATGCTTGCTCAAAATAGTCTACATTTTAAAAGCAGGGTCACTTGATTCACATTCCTAAGCATGGCCAGTCTTCCCTTTTCTCTGCCTATGAACTGTTAGCTGAAAAATACACACCATGATTCACAGGAAAAGAGAGATACCTATACCATGTACACCACAAGCTGTACAAGAGAAAATTGTTTAAAGCTAGTCAATTCCTCAAACACTGTCAAGGTTTGTGTTACATTCAAACATAAAAGTGACTTCATATATCAGTTGGTTTCTTTATGTAGTTCCAGAGCTGAATTCCTTATTCACCCATAAACTTGGACACCAACTGGGGAAAAATAAACATTGTCTGTTTTTTTCTTCTGTCTGCAGCTCAATTAACTTTTGAAACAACTTCCCAAACCAATTATTGTAGTGTAATAGGAATTATTTTTTTGGGAAATACTGACTCTTGGAAGTTTACTTTTTCATCATGTGTTGCAATATCATTTATACCCTACAACTCTTTCAGTAATGGGGAGACTTCCATTGTCCATTTGTGGGTTATACTAGTTGGCAGCATGGTTACTTGTGATACGGGCTTGACTAATGTCGGCATGAGCCCAATTAACAGATAATTTTAAATCTCAGATTACAATGTATAAGGGGTTGAGACATAGTCTTCAATATTCATTTGATATGTATGGTATGCGATTCATTCACTCAGTAATGTTTGAGTTAAACATACCTGCTCCACACCTTACATCTAATATCCATTGACCTCTATGAGCCAAATTTTTTACGATGATATCAAAAATCTCCAGGGGCTTTTCTTGGTCACAAACTACTTTACCCTCTCCATCCTTCTTACGGACATTAGTCTTCACAGCCCAAAAGTTGTGCTGCCCTGCAACTGATATAAGGTCAGCTGTTATATAAATTTTTTTTCAAGTAACGGTGTATAATTACCTTATAATTACCTTATCCTTAAATGACAGCGAGTGACGGAATTAACCGGTTTTGTTATGCCGCACAGATAACCACCTCTTTTCTTCATCTCCAAGGCCAGCATAGACAACACAATTGAGCATCTTGTATCTAACATCATTGGGATGCCTCTGTGCCAGTTCTTTTGAAGCCAGGAGTGTATGGTGACCACCAATCACATGATACTGGTAACCATTGACCTATGTTTTGTTTTACGAAAAAGTAAAAATAATGGGTCTGAACATTTAGGTAGAAACCTTAATGTGTTTTTGGCAAAAAAGTATTAAAACCTGTAACTTTGAATTCCACGGCCAGAAGTAGTTCCTTACTTTGAGTATTTCTGTCTGCAAAAGGCTTGATAACATTTGCCTGTATATTACAACTGAAATTAGTGTATTTTTTTGAAACTGCATTCGCTAGGTGTTCATGGGTCCATGAGGCATGAAAAAGTGCCAAAATTATTTCTATAGTTGTCCTCAGCCAGGATTTTTTGCTTAGCTCACTCGCACACTGTTAGCGTTTTCTATTCAAATGAAATAAACATGTTTACATAAGCTACGCTCCTTTCATACCCACAGTCTGAAGAAAATCATTTGCTCTCTCTCCAATGTAATTAATTAAACTTCATCCCAACACAATTATCATTATCTGAGTTGATCAATTACTATATTGGCTTACCTTTGTCTTGTCAAACTGGATGGTACTAGCTATGTCATTTACTAGTAGACAGAGTGGTTGGTACGCTTCATCTCTTTACTCACTCATTGATTTGATAAGTTTCCCCAGGAATATTCAAAGCCGCATCACGTAGTGAAAGTAATCCGCCATATGCAAATTTATAAGGTATAAATAGAAAAGGTGTCATCCGGACTATCTCTCCTCATTGCACACGGGATCAGCGACACAGCATGGCATCGTCTCAACCAGTTGCTAGCGCCAGCCAAGCCTTTGTTGCTGCACACGGAGGCCCGTCTAGGGCGACTGCTGCTTCTCAACCACCCGAGAATGCTGAGAATTCCCGTGCCCGTACTGCTTTGCAAACACCACTGGGAGCCAATGACAAACAACCACGACCAGAAACGCCTAGACCCCAGATAGGGCCACAGGAGAGCCAACCTTCACAGGTGAGCATATCGTATCGTAGAGCTGGTTTGTTAGACTGTTTGATACGTTGCTTGTGTGTATGTCGCCGTCATTTCATTACTAGATAATTGCGAATTATGCAAGGAATAGCACGAGTCAGTTTTCGTTTGGCACGCTACCACCTGTTGGTACGAGTCATTCACCTGGTCTCTCCAGGGACGCTAGCATGCCGCAAGTTTGTGTGCGCACGTGTCTTGATGCTTTCAAGTTGGAATTTCTTCGCTGATACGTTTTCCGCTTCCTTTCCCCCCTGTTTTCATTTCTGTCACTTGGCTTGTTTGTTCATGTTCACTGCTCTTTTGCTTGCGCACGTGTAGTATTCATGTTAGCCAGCTGTCTGTGGTTTCCATGTGATACTGCAGTCTCATTTCTCTCTCTTTTGTCTTCTTTTGTGTTCATTCTACGTCATACTTGTGTTTAGTTTCTCTTTCTGTACCCTCTTTTCACCGTCCTGTTATCTTTCTTTTACTTGAAGTCGCTAAGTCTGGCCAGGTAGTTAACTCGATGAGGAGTTGCTGCGAGGGTGCCGGGAGAATTGGCCAGGTAGATAACTCGATGAGGAGTTACTGCGAGGGTGCCATCAGTGTTTTAGCCTGTAGGGGAATACAAGCCCTTGGTGATCGAGTTCTAGTAACATATAGATGGATGGTATTGTATATGGGGAATACAGCAATAACAGATGAGAAGTTGCTGTGGGAATAACGTACAGACCTCAAGAGTGGTACTTGAGGACGTTATAGTAAGGCTAGTGCATACATTGTGGAGAAGTGGCATAAATGATTAAAAAACGACAAAAAAAAAAAAACAAAAAAAAAAAAAAAAAAAAAACGTATATGATAGTGATGCCAGCGGCGGGCATAGTGGGGTGCTGTGATTATGCCAAAGAAATGTGCGAGTATGCAGATGTAGAGTGTACGACCATCTCGCTATGTTGTTGCGATAGTAGGTAATGTTGTCTACTATAATATTGAAATGATGTTGACGGCTGATATTTCTTGGTTGAATTTATAGGCTGACGGGATGAAGAATTTGAAGACTCAAATTCAGAAGCTTCAAGATATGGCGGAAACTGCATCCGTTGAGGACGCCCTGTCGAAAGTCATGGAATTGGCGCACACACCATTGTTGGCCTCCAGGGTTCAACTCGTCAGCGCATTGAGGGCACTGGTCGACAGAGCGACGGTTGCAGCTCATCCAAAACTGCCTAGGTTTCGGGCGGTATTAGCCCAGTTCGAGTCTAATGATTTTGGGCAGGAAGCCGGCAGGTTGTTGATTCTTCTCCTGGAAAACAAGGAAGAGGAGGAAATAGCGTCCAAGGTGTCAAAATTTATGCGCCATTCTTCAAGTTCGGAACGGCGGAATGTGCGAGAAAATAGATATGAACCGTATACGAGAAGAAAAATAAATATGGATACCATTAAATATTTTTCTTGTGGCCAATTAGGCCACATGGCCAGAGCTTGTCCTCAGAAAAAGTAGTTCAATTTTCCCAATTTTTTTCTCGAACTTTGACACGGACTGGATATCGACCTCTGTTTTTGTTGTGAGTTGTTATTATAAATGAGACATATTAAATATAACTATGCAAAATATATATATATATACTTGTGCGTATAATGTATGTGTATGTACGACATGACTCGAGAGAACGAATGCATTTTTTTTGTAAATTATAGGGAGGCCTCATTTTCGGGGGAGGGGGGGGCACGGTATTTTCAGTATTCCATGTCTATTTCAAAGTCTTGGTTGCCTCCCATGTAAAGTAATACCTCCTCCTCATCCCCTTCTACAGGGAGGGTCCATAGCACCCTCGTGTACTTACCTGCACACCTCGCATTTCGAGGTCCTGTCTAGGGGCGCCCTCACAGGTAATTTTGTTTTTTTTTCATGTTTCGGCCTTGATCTGTTCTGTTGCAGAATACAAATGTACCATATCCATGGGAAAAGTTTATGGTGGAAAAAATTCCGACGCCTAGAACTACCTACTCTTGGGTAACTTTTGAGGGTGCCCCTCGACAGGGCCTGGAGTGTAACCCCACCATCGGGGATGTAACGATGGGAAAGATGAAAGCTTCCCCAACGACATTAGCTTTTCGCTGCCCCGATGAATTCATCGCAGGAGAATTACATCGACACAGATGTAACTGGGAAACTATTATGTCTACTGGTAGTCACGATCCTGTCATGGAATGGATCACTAATGGAGTCGGAGTCTCGGAGTATTTTCAACATTATAAAGGTCCATTTAAAGGAAAACTGTATGATAGTTCCACCCCACCAGCTCGTATCTTTGCCAATAATCCTGCCTGTGTAAATTTTGAGTTCATTTCTCAGTCAATCTCCTCTAGAATCCAAACTGGCGCTATTTCAGCTGTTGGGCAGGTCGGCATAGACCCCCCACCTTTTATTGTCATGCCTATTACTGTAGAACCAAAAAAACCTAGGATGTGTATTGATATGAGATATCTTAATCTATGGATCAGAGACCTCCCATTTAAGTTAGACAAAGCTGATTGAAGTCTCGCGATATCTTGAACAATATGATTATCACTTTAAGTGTGACGATAAAAGTGGCTATGACCACCTTCTTATTAAGGAAGTAGATCGCAAATATTTTGGTTTTCAATGGGCAGGGCAATGGTATCTTAATAACACGCTGCCGTTTGGCTGGAAGCTATCTACGTATATCTACCATACTGTCGGTTACGCTATCACGAGTCACGCGCGTATCCTAGGTGTCCCCTGCCTACAGTACATCGACGATAGACACGGGGACCACTGAGACCGGCCTATAATAGCGACACGCACAGTGATAGGTCGAATTTCGATCTCGCCGAGGCGGCAGCATACATCCTATTTAAGTTATGTATAGACACTGGCTACTTCATAGCACTAAAAAAGAGTGTACTTAGACCGCAGAAAGCCTTGGTTCTCTTAGGTATGATAGTAGATTCCGAGAGTAAAGCTTTCATCATTCCCCCGCAAAAAAAGCTCCGCTTCTTAGAGTTAGTAGAATACGCCATTGGTGAGAGTGTGATACCAATTCCTTTGTTGCAAAAAATCATGGGGAAATGTATTTCTTTCAGTCTGGCAATTCCATGCGCTCGGATCTTTATCAGGCAAATGGCCTTTGCTCTATCGAAAGCGCAAAAATCCGCTAAGAACACTATCAACATTCGTATCGGTACCCCACTCAGAAAAGAACTAGACGAGTGGCGCAATTTGATTAAATGTGTAAGTCCATTTCCCTGGCGTGACGAGAAACATGCAATAATTACGGCATACACAGACGCGAGCTCTTACAAGTGGGGAGCGATTCTACAAACTAGCCCGGTTCAGTCGACGTCAATAGGAGATAGTTGGGAATTAGAATGGAGGAATAGACCAATAGTGGAAAAAGAAGCAGAAGCCCTTGTTAGAGCGCTAGTAGCATTCGGCCAGCAACTGAAAAATGCACGATTGAACGTTTGTTCAGACTCCGCTACCCTCATGTATGCGTGGAATTCTGGTTACCCGGGCTCCAAATCTCAACAACTAAATCAGATACTGAAAGAGATTTTTTACCTGTGCTTAGAACACAATATATCTCTCGATATAAAACATGTCAGCTCGAGAGATAATTTGGCGGATCGCCCATCGCGGCAATTGAGTATGTCTGATGCGACATTATCGGATGAAATGTGGGAGAAAATAGAGAAAGAGTATGGCCCACATTCCGTCGACGGCATGGCTAATTCATCGAACACAAAACTCGGAAAGTTTGTGGCGCCTTTCCCGCAGAAATCGAGTATCGGTACGGACTTCTTCCATCATAATTTCCATAGTGAAGACCGGGTATACATATATCCACCATTCGTCTTGACACATGCAGTCATTCGACATGTTGTTAACGAGCGGCTAAGTGCAACAATTATTATTCCAAAACAAAAACAGTACCCCTCATATTGGCCGATGCTCACACAAATGGCGTGTAAGGTAATAAAGCTAGCCAACGAAGGCGAATTTGGGGTTATTCTTGCGCCCTCTCGCAACGGCTTCAGTCCATGCCCAACTCCATGCGACCTGTACATAGCAAGTTTCAGATTCTAGTCGGCACATTTTACAATAATTGAGCCACCACATATAGTTATGTCTGCGTCAATCTTATTTTTTTCTCTCTCTTTCCCCCAGCAGATCTGCTGGATGTGTGGGGCGAACAATACAAACCTTGAAAACTGCAAAGTCTGCAAAACCAAGACTCCACAGTTTCTTTGCCAAACAACTGACACTTGTGATAGTAGTAATACTGATCCCGGCGTCGAAGCTATAGACCAGCGATTGGAAGAAGTGTTAGGTACTCGTTCCGCTCATGAAATACAAAAAGACCGTTTTGTACAGCAATTTGAACTTTTTTTGTTAACCTTTACTGAACCGAAAACGGTTTTAACTGCCTCCCCCCATGATGTTTTGCGATTTCTAGTCTATAAAGATAAGGATGCCAAGTCACAGGTACATATAGTGACCTGCCCATACTTAGGGCGTACGGGTATGCAGCAGTGCTCCTGCCCCAAAAGGTTGCGTGTTAACACCATAAAAAACATGGTTTCAAAATTAAGAACATTTTACCAGGCCCTAGCAAATGGCGTTGACAAACGTACACCCAATCCAGCCGATTCATACATAATTGATAGATATGTAAAGAAAATAGCCGAAGAGCAAGCAAAAGCCCTGGTCTCGCCAAAGCAAGCTACGCCTTTATTTATTAATAAGATGAGACTTGTATTTGAACATATACTTCAAAAGATAATGCTTGCAAAATCGCCCACACAGTTATATATATTAGCCAGAGACATGGCCTTTTTCAAGATGTTGTCTTTTTCTGGAGACAGGGCACACGATCTAGGCCACGTGAAAACCCAAGAAATTTTGAGATTTCCTGACGATTCTGGTTTACTCTTTAATCATACATCTGGAAAGACGCTAAGAGGCGACTCCACAAATTTATTTGCTATTAAAAGATGTTCCGACTTAGTCATGTGCCCTGTCAATTCGTTGGAAGCGTATATCGCTTTAGCCAGCAGCCTGGGCATTAATATTCTCACACTGGTTATCTCTTCCGGCCAACCGCCCCACAAGGAACAATAGAAATGAAACCAATGTCTTCCCAATTAATATATTATAGGCTGAAATCATATTTACAGGAGGTTGGTATTAATGCAGGAGAAACACCGCATGGCTGTCGAAGCGCATGCGCCATTTCACTTGCCATGACGGGTACAGACATATACGCCCTCATGGAGCATGTTGGCTGGAAGGCGGAAGAGACAGCTAGGTACTACATGAAGCTTTCAAAAGTTACACAACTCGGCGCACCAGCAGACAAACTCGTAAATTTAGTAGAAAAATCAGGCAGTATTACAGACACATATAAGCATATGGATGAACTTGTCGGTTTCCACAAGGCTTTCGAGTAAAGGGCCTATATTATAATCTATACAGAGGATGTTACTAATGAATATACAGATATTAGTTAGGTTGGTAAAGCTAAGTGTGTACTCCATATCATATAGATGATTATAATATGCTCGGCTGGAATCCGGCAATCTGATTGGCTGGAGCCGGGGTTTATATTCTCTACAAGAAGACCTGCGCGCCGCGTAACATGTTTGAGCTCGCGCAAATTTCGAACGCCAACTTGAGAATTCAACGCGCCGTAATGTCGAACAAGTCTATGGCTTCAGATTGTTTTTGATCGTTAAATTTTAGGCTAGTGCAGCTTGACGAACCAAAATATGAAGAGTTTCTGTAAGCAGCGGAGTCTGTGTAACAACACCACAATTTTTTAAAGTTTTATGAGCGTTTTTTTTTAAAGAAAAAATTCTTCAAGTTCGATGTCTAATCGCGATATCGATGCGTTGCGTAACCGTAGTTTATGACTGCAACTGTGCACGCGCGCGCGTTCTGAAACGTTCTTTTTTAGAGTTTGTATGACGCTTGGCGCTCCTGAACTGTTGTGCCAACTTCGGCCCTAAAAATAACGAAATTGTCCACTTGTTTTTAACTTCAACATATTATAATGAGGTTATAAACGGTGCGCTCGGGTATTTGGTTACGGATATAAGACCTCTGGGGTGAAAATAAGCATATTTGGGTGAAATAATCACCTCGCTTCGCTCGGTGATTATTTCCCGCCAAATATGCTAATTTTCAGTCCAGAGGTCTTATATCCGCAACCAAATACCCTCGCTTGCCGTTTATAACCTCTAATTATAATATGCTTAGCTGGAATCCGGCAACCTGATTGGCTGGAGCCGGGGTTTATATTCTCAACAAGAAGACCTGCGCGCCGCGTAACATTTTTGAGCTCGCGCAAATTTCGAACGCCAACTTGAGAGCTCAACGCGCCATGTCGAACAAGTCTATGGCTTCAGATTGATTTTGATTGTTAAATTTTAGTCTAGTGCAGCTTGACGAACCAACAAATGAAGAGTTTCTGTAAGGAGCGGAGGCTATGTAACAACAACATGATTTTTTCAAGTTTTTTGAGCGTTTTTTTAAGTAAAATTCTTCAAGTTCGATGTCTAATCGCGATATCGATGCGTTGCGTAACCGTATTTTATGAATTCAACTGTGCACGCGCGCGCGTTCTGAAATGTTCTTTTTTAGAGTTTGTATGAGGCTGAGCGGTCCTGAACTCTCTTTCCAACTTCGGCCCTAAATAACGCAATTGCCCACTTGTTTTTAACTTTAGCATATTATAATGAGGTTATAAACGGTGCGCTCGGGTATTTGGTTGCGGATATAAGACCTCTGGGGTGAAAATTAGCATATTTGGGTAAAATAATCACCTCGCTTCGCTCGGTGATTATTTCCCGCCAAATATGCTAATTTTCACCGCAGAGGTCTTATATCCGCAACCAAATACCCTCGCTTGCCGTTTATAACCTCTAAATAATAAACATCTTGAAACATGCGTATCGGATCTCGCTGTTTTTCTTCCCGGTACGTTGTTAATGATTGGGATTGGGATTCTTTTAAGGTATGGGTATTAAAGGTATACTGTCACCTGTTCTAATTTTGCCACAGTTACCATGGAAAGAGAAAATCTAACCAATCAAATATTTTTAGCGGGTGGCCGCTTTTTAAAAACAGCGCCCTCATATGGGCATTTTGAATAGGAAGGAACGCCCTTTCGACCATATATGGGCATATTTAGATGATAGGTGACTGTATACCTTTAAAGGGAGCAGAATAATATGATGCGTACAGCATCAGGGAGCAAACCAGAATTTCGACCCAATCCTAACAATGGCTATATCCCTGAGCGAAGTGATAAGGCTTTAAATATATAGTTATTCAAAGCCGCATCACGTAGTGAAAGTAATCCGCCATATGCAAATTTATAAGGTATAAATAGAAAAGGTGTCATCCGGACTATCTCTCCTCATTGCAAACGGGGAGAAGGCGACACAGAAGTAGGCTAAGACCCGATGGTGTAGAGGAGATACGGAGAGGGGCGGCGGTCTCCCGCCCACCCACCCCATGTATATATTGCTTCGCCACGGATAAGCCCACCAGAATTTCGACCCAATCCTAACAATGGCTATATCCCTGAGCGAAGTGATAAGGCTTTAAATATATAGTTTTCTGATCAGTTTCCTGTATTTATTCATGTTCACCTTCCAGGGCACACAAACTTACTGAAAAATGACCTAAAATAGAATTGAATTATAAATACATTTAACTGGTTATCTGCAAAGAAACATAAAGAGAGTCATATGTGTTGCTTTGATACACTTGTATTTTTTACGAACTATTGACTGTGTAAGAAACTCACAAATTTAATTTTTGTCAATAACTTCATGAATTTGGAGAAACAGACCATCTTTGCATTCATGATGAGACATTGCAGATAGGAATGTGCTAATGCAGTAACACTATTTCTCATGTGTTTGTCCCTGAAACAGTTCCATAATATGTTGGTCAACATTTGCCAGTAACAACTACTTTCCTGGAACTCACTGTTAACTCCAATTTGTTTAAATTGGGAGAAATTTTTATTTCGGGCAATTTCCCTATTTCTGTTCAATAGTATTCTCTGAAACTCTTTGAACCAATAGCAGTAATAATTACTATCCAGTTTTCTAGTGGTGAAGCGAACAAGATATTCAAATGATAGTGACATTGGGATATTCGTATTTGGGTAATTTTGCCATTCCCTGGTTTAAAAAAACTAAAAGGCTTATGAAATTGAGTTGAAGGGTTCCAAGAATGATCTTTTATGTTATATAAAATCATTGTGAATTTGGGTCGTTTATATGTGCTACACTCTTTATTATTTTCTTATACAGTCAACCAATATACTGTGGAGCTCTATCTGATACTAGGTTGCTTTTAACAATTTTTGAAGATGTACTACTTAAGGTTTAAAAATCTCAAACAATGAATGTGACAGTGAAACAACACGGCCAAAGTTATCCCAGCAAATGAAAATAACTAATATAATTTTTTATAGATTATTAAAATAGGTTTATAGGTTTTTAAAGGTTATTAAAATCAGAAATTTGGGACCCCAAAATAATTGGACGATTAATGGTATGGGTTGTGGAAGTTAGTGTATATACCGGTACACTGTACAGGATAGGCATCAGCATTTATGACAATTATTGAAATAAAAATTAATCATTAATGCTGTTCTGCCATATCACCTGCTGTACACTCTTTAACCCTTAAGTGGCTGCAGGTGAAATTTTGCATTGCCTGTTTAGAGAATTCAAAGCTGTTCATATTGGACACACTGAAGTTTTAACTGTGTGTTATGTTTTATAGTAATGTTCGCGTGTAATACGACTCTCCAAGGTCGAGCCAGTATCACACACTGCCTTTATATAATATGAAACTTTATTGTTTGCTACGCTTATTTACACTGGTGTATTAATACGAAAGTAAGTGATAAGGGGAAGCGTGGAGGTTGGAGAAAATTTGGCAGTCCTGAGCTTTGGCTGCCTAACAAATGGATCGTAGAGCCAAGAAACATTTCAGATTACAGCATGATAGTAAAATTATATCAGAGTAACAATCCGAGATTGTGTAGGATTGACTACAGAGAGACTCAGATCACGGCTGTTTTGCTCGATTTTATCCAAGGAGGTAGGACAATCACGTATACCGTCTACGGCACCCACAGTCACAGTGTTTACCATGTGATTAGTTCAGCGATTCACGAGCACTCGTATTGAGAGACGGCCTGCTGTTGTCAAACGCAGAGACAGTGATAAGCAGTTCATGTAAGGCGATCCATGTTAAAAGCTAGAGTATCACGTGACATTTTGTCAAAATAACTGATTCTGAGATATCTGCGTGAACGGATGGACTCACGGATGGACGAACGGACGGACATGACCCAATCTATAAGCCCCCTGGACTTCATCCGTGGGGACTAAAAACTGTGTCACTGCATCCTTTTTGCAATATGAATACGATGAGAAACTAAATTTTTATTTTTCTTGGCCTTATACATGGGAGTCTAAGGAGAACTGCCTTATACATGGGAGTCTATGGAGGTGTAAACTAAAAAGTCCTCTAACACGACCAAATTTGATCGCATTATGAAACAAATGGACGTGCATCTGTATGGGGTACAGTACTATCCTTGTGCAAAGTTTGAAAGAAATTGACTAGGGCATGTCTGAGATATCTGCGTGAATGGACGGACGGACGGACGGAGGGACATGACTAAACCTATAAGTCCCCCCGGACGGTGTCCGTGGGGACTAAAAAAGACGTCCATGGTGTTAGCAATCTGGCTACAGACAAACTTGTAGTATCAGAGGATCACATAAAATGTCTGATTTTGAATGTTATTCTGGAGAGAACTGGAAGACTTTGAATGAATTTATGGATGTAATATATGAAGAGCTTAAAGTGCATAAAAGATTTTACTTTATCCTTTCATTGTGTGAATTTTTATTGATGCTATGGAGTGATGTGTGCATTGCATAATTAACATAAAATTTACATAATCATTGTTATGCAAATTAGCCTATCCTGTTTCAGAAATTTCTGGGGAGAACACTGCAATGACATACTGGTTTCTGTTGAAAATAAAATATACTTTCACATGACTTCTATCAAAATACTCTCTCCAATATACATTCTAAATATAAACAATATACATTCTGTACTTTCCTATAACTTTTTGTCTTTATCTTTAATTGTTAGTAATTAAATTTTCCTGGAAACAGTTTATGTACACCTTTTCTGAAATTCAATAGATGTTCATGTGTAAATGCTTCAACATGTAGGTCAATATCACAAAATAAGCTAACTGTATTGATTTGAGAACAGGTCAGCCTTTGTTGAATATGTAAACAATATGCAGAAAAATCATTTCTGATTTCTTGCTGTTAGCACTTTGGTTTCCAAGCATTCCAAGAAATTTGCTGTTTTATATGAACTTGTAAAAGGTACAGGTTTTTTATCAACTTTATCTCTGAGCAAATTGACTAACTGTGCACAAATTTCAAAGGAGAATGCAAGACATTCACATAATCAGTCAATGTCAACAACCACCAATGCAACAACCAGGGATTTGAGACTGCCCCTTTTAGTATCTATCCTTTTTTTTACCTCTTCCTGAAGTACAATGCTCGTAGTCTTTTTGGTTTAAGAAAGTTAGCATTTATAATGCATTTGTAAACAACTTGTAAGTAAAGAGAACACTGGTACACAACCATGCATACTCCGGTTTCTGCTCATTCATGCCACATATCCTATGCAGTAGATGTAATTAGCAGCTTAATTATCAACCAATCTATTAAAACTTAGCCATAAATAATATTAAACTACTGTTGGTGGCACCTCCAGAGACTACTGAAGACAGTCTACTGTCTCAGGGTACCTGCCAGTGGAAACGATTTATTTTTGTACAGCCTTGAAGTAACTTCTTTTTTCCCGATATACTCCAGGTAGACACATTTTGTCCCTAGAAATGACCAGCAACAATGGTTTTTTCCGAAAATCCTCCAGCCTTCCCCAGAAATCAAAAGTTCCACCCCTTTCAAGCAAATTAGGGCTCATTTTAAAGCTCTTGGTATAAGTAAAATTGTCACCATCTTAGTTTTTTAAAAACCCAAAACTTTATTGTCCTCCATAGAGTTAGCACAGTGATGGTGGCCATTTTTAATGTCCATATCGGTAAATCTGTGGTCATTTAATTTGTCCCACAGGTGTCCGGAGTTGCCGGTGTACATGCACACGGAAACTCCACGGACCTGTGATTTGTCCAGTACCTAAATTTGCATCGTAACCCCTGACTTTTATTCTTGATTGTGAAAGAAAATGGTGGAAAGAGTCATTGAGAAAAGTTCGAAAAAGTTTTACACAGCACGGAGATAAAGTTCCAACAGCGCGGAGATTTTTACACAGCCCTGAGAAGACTTTTACACAGCGCGGAAATTTTTTTACACAGCGCGGAGAGTTTTTTTACACAGCGCGGAGATTTTAAAACAGGGCGGAGCTTACACAGCGCGGCGACAAATTTAACACGGCGCGGAGACTTGTCGTTTTCGTCCACGGTACTACTGAAGACTAAACACTATACTACACTAACCTTGTCGTTTATGGTGTTTTGGTATTTGTTCAAACACGTCGAGCGCGTTCAAAAACATTGATCGTGTTTCTGTGAGCCGCCATAACCGGAAGTTGGTAAGTTGATAAACGCTTCTGCCAGCTGCAGAGCTGGCCCAGATCTGAAACGTACGTCACCTGCACAGACTTGGTAGAGTTTATTTCCCAAGGGTAATGCATCGGTGTAAATGGCAATGTCTATTTATACACGTTCATGTAACATCGGAATTTTTTTACAGACAAATTCATAATGTCTATAATTCTAGCAGTTATTCCAGCAACCGGATTTTATCCTTTCATAAAGCTTACTGTGGTTGTTGAAAAGCATCCCCGCCCCCATTTTACTCTGCCTGCCCCAAACATCGCTCCTTCCCAATTTCTCCGCTCGTGAATCGTTCACGCATGTGCCGATGGCGATACTGACAGATCAGCGTCAAAACCGTCGATAATGCCAAGCAACGACACCATGAATCCATTGGGTTTGCTCCTTTTCGATAGATCAAGCAGCATTTTAACCGACGAGTCACCCGTCTTACTATTTGGCGACACAGTCAACACCCCCCCCCCCCCTTGAGCACGCAGTCCAGTAGGTATGCTAAGCTATTATTATGCAAATTAGTTTTGGTCATTGGAGCTTACTGAACATACAATTTGTAGGCTTACTACTATACTAACACAAAAGTACTGAGACTTCTTCAAAAAGTGTCTTCATGCAGGTACATGGGTCACAATTTTGCAGATGATGTCAAACACTCAATTTTTCCAAATATAGCTGTTTTTGTCTTGACTCTGTTTGCAAGTTCTTCATTTCCCTGTCTTCATTTCATTAACGGTAACGTTGCTCACACAGCAATCTTCACACAATCACAGCAAGCCATAACGAATAAAGCCGGGATTTCTCACTAGTTCACCAATGCGCCTTCTCTTTACTGGTGTTGATGTACTCACGGGACGGGCGTGGATTGGTTCATCGACGCGACGTCGCTTTCCGTTTCATCAAATATGACTTCTGCTGAAGAGTCGTCAGTGAGACACGTTATCCCCAAATTGGTCGAATCACATGCGGAGTTGCAAGGACGGCCATCGTCTCCCCGCCATCAAGTAGCTATGCTAAACTAACACTAGAGGGCGCAGTTCCCAAACCTTCGGGTCAAAGCTAAATTTCACAGCTGTGTATCGGGTGTCAGTTACGCATTCGCTCTCCAAGAGACGACGTCGTTGAGACTTTCCTCTTACAAGACTCTTTAGCTTTTGTTGTAAATTTGGTGAACTGCGCCGATTTTTCAGTGAACTGACCAGTTTTGGGTAGGTTTTCTTCTTTTGAAATCTTTGAATATTGCCACCTCCTCGAGTGAGGGGAGTTCACAACGGAAACTACCTGACATATGCGTATCATAGACTATTTTCCCGCGGACAATTTGTGCTAATTTCGGGCGCCATGGTCAACAGGTCAAAAATGGCAGTTTTATATTCCTTGTGGATTTGTTCATTGAAATGACGGCAAATGAATTCTAATGTTTTTATTACCCCTGAAATACATCGTTAAGTTTTCAGAAAGCGAATTTGCAGGTAAATGGACAAAAGAACATCGATTGCACTTGGCCTCATTAACCTAACAATAATTTCATCCATATATGGAGAAAGTCAAGGTTGGAGGTTAAATATTTACATATAACATTTTATACATTTGCATATAACAGTTTGTAACAAATGGACATGAACTGCAGATGTTGAATGCAATGCAATGCGATGACTTTCACCTTGTATTTTTTTTTAGCAAACCATACCACATTTGCAGAGGAGAACAAGAATAAGGACGTGATTGTTGGTAAGTTTACATTTATTTAACTTCATTTACAAATTTTAAATGAAGTGGACTTTTGTAAAACGGTGACTTAAATAAAGTAGGAGTGACAGTTTCAATGCCACACCCATTTATCAAATGTATTAACAAAAAAGTTAATGACATAAAGGCCAATTTACTGATAGTTTTTAACTACATTTGCTACGTATGTCAGAAACAGTGTCACTATGTACATCACATACAACAATGGTAATTTTTTACAAACAAGGATGGTATATTGCACACATTTTTTTAAAAACAAAAGTGTAAGGCAATTATTTAAAGCAGGAGAATGGCTCACCATGTTTAAGTCATGTAGCAGTCATCTGTTCCATTAGACGTATAATACATAAATTTATGTTCTTGTCCTTGCCTCACTTTCGGATTTTCCTTGTCTGGTTCTGCCATATGCTCATTACTGTACGCATCTGCGAGCCTAGCCAATCATTACCAGACAGCTAGGGCGTAGTCGCAAGGTTTGTGAAGTCAACTTTGTCTTTACAAACATTGCGACTACGCTCTAACTGTCTGGTAATGATTGGCTATGTTCGTAGGTGCCTGGTACAGTAATGCGCACATGGCAGAACGAGAGAAGGACAAGAACATATGGCGGACAATGAATGAGTTGCATTCGGAACAGTAAATATTAATGAGACTTGAGGACATGTAGGCAGCCAATGAATGAACGCAAATGGGGCTCAGGGACATAAAACCTACCAATCAACGTGAGCGAAGCTGGGGTTTAGGACACAAATTTATGTCCTAAATGATATACGTCTATTGAAACATAAGAGATATTCCCGGGCTGTGCAGTATGAAATGTTATTTACAACATAGCTTTGAAGTGGTTAAAAGCCTGTACATTCACTGACACCTTTTTAAAGCTTTGGAAAAACTTTTATAACATATACAGGTAGAGGTCCAGAAAGCCTTTGTACTTGTGAGATCCAAAGAGTGTAGTATAAGGTAAGTTAATGGATCAGTACAACATCATGTCATTCCACATGTACATATAATTTCTGAACTTCCCATTAGAAATGTGTGCCTTCCATTTTTTGTTTCTAAAAGTATAATATTATCAGTGAGTTTTGACACTGCCAAGTACTTGTTGTTTGGAATACAATTTTATAATGTCATGATCTCAACATATGTTAATGTAATGTAAACGTGATCTTAGTACATTTAGTTTTTATAATTCTCTGCACAAAACCTTTCCATCCATTCAGCACAAATAAAATATATCTATACTCTTGTTTGTCAAAGCTCTTCATAAAAACCCATTTATGAAACTTATTTTTTAAGTGAAGTTCTTTGTGGAATGTTGATGAGTCCTGCATCAGCATGACATTCATTCCAAATAGCACAAAATGTTTGTTGTGTATAACCACTGTTTTGATTAAGTAAGCACTAAATATTGGCAGAATACATGAACATATAATTGTGCTGTTGCTGATAATGGCATTATTGAATTGTTATTTGTTTTAGGGTTTCAAATGTCATTTATGCCCAAATCATTAATTAAAATGCAAGAAAGCGGAGATGGATCCATGTTCAAAAGAGCATTTCTTGAAGAAGTTCTTTTCAATGATGTGGAAATTACGTGTCAAGGATCAAAAGAGAGAAAACTACGTTATTATGTACATCTTTTGCTAAACAGTAGCCTTGGTGGTGTTGTAGGCCACATTATTGAGAAGGTGTTATGCCAATCCTTTGACAATCGGATAGATATAATTGTAATTAATGAATTGAAAGTCACAAAAAAAATATCCATAGTTCTTATAGCACATGCCCTTGAGTCTTATGTGTCATACCACCAAAGAAAAATATTTTGTATTATTCCTGATTTGTTTTGGAAATTTCAAAAAAATTACTTAACTTCAAATTTTGGTTTCATTGATTTTGCGTTCGATTCAGGTTTTTCAAATGTGGAAACTGATTCTGATCACATATAAATATTGTAAAGTAACTTAAGTAAAATTGAATATGAAATAAAACACTTTTGTTTAAGAAAATGTTACTGGTTTGTTTTGCTTTTGTACTGTTTATATTTTGATACTTGGGATATTTTGATACTTGGGATGTTTGATTATTCCATCGTTGGGCACCCTGACTGAAATTAATCCATGACATTCAAACATTTGTAAGCTTTTAAAACCAATGCCAAAAGCAATCCATCACTCCAAAAAAAAACCTATCCAAGTGTCCCATGCAAATAATATGGCGAATAAAAATGGTGTGCAATTATGTGTATTGTTTTAGGGAACTGGAAGACTTTCTTCATTTTGAAGATTTGCAAGGTTGTGGCCACCCTCTACAAGACTTCCAAAGGTAAGTTATGCCATAGGCATTCAGAAGTACTGAAGATACTTGACAAACCTGCAAAGGCTATTACTGGATACAATGTCTTTCACCCTTGTGTGATACACCACTATATAATACATGACTGTGCCCAAAGGCACCCCATATTGTACAGCAAGTTGAAATTGATATTACATTTGGACAAAAATTCTTATGTTAAAAAGATTAGATGAAGTAGGAAGGATAACATGGGTAACAAAGGTAAAAAATCTACTTTACAAATATGGCTTTGGTTCTGTGTGGATTGAACAGCAGGTTGGTGATAAAAAGGCGTTTTTACTTTTGTTTCAAACAAGACTTCAAGACTGCTACAGACAAGAATGGTCAACTGCTGTACATCAATCTCGTAGACTTTGTTCTTATGTGAAATTTAAATCTTTACTAGAACCTGAAATGTATTTATCTTCAATTACTATTATGAAATTTAAATCCGACTTGGCAAAACTTCGTACATCAAACCATAATTTAGCAATTGAAACAGGTCGTCACAGTAAACAAGTCGTTCCAGTTGTGCAAAGACTATGTACTTTCTGTAAGAGTAAATGTATTGAAATTTTGGAGGATGAGTGTCATTTTGTATTGTTCTGCCCTTTGTATCAGCAACACAGAATAGAATTGATACCAGAAAAATTTCGACTGTATCCCACTCACGATAAATTTTTTGCTTTGTTATCTTCAAAAAATCATTCTGTTCAGAACAAATTGTCTCTGTATGTGCATAGATCTTTTAAAGTGCGAGAAGAGTTTCTTCTTAAGACTGATACAAATTAGGAATTGTTCACTTGTGATAATTTTTTTTCCCATCTCTCTGTTCAGATGTATACATATTTTGCGACGGGCTGAGGCCCAAGCATTTGAAATAAAATACCAATTATAAAAATTCACGTGTGTTATGTTAGACCATTTGTATTAGTGAACATATGTACTTGTAGTGAATTGTCAGACAAGGGTGAAAAACTCTGAAAATCAATGCTTGTTTATTTTATTGCATAAAGTAGATAAAACATTGCATTCAGTACCATGCCTTCACATACACCTGTACTTTTTATCTATCCTCTCTACACTGTTGTTGTTATTATTTTATTTTTATTTTTTGTTTTTGTTTTTGTTGTGTTGTCTTTCCTGTCTCCTTTTTTCCTGCAGTAAAGAATGGCTCTCACAAACGAAGATGCCATTAAATTGTTTGTTAAATGTCAAAGCGCAAAAGGAGGTGCACTTGAACAGTGATTGGGGTCAAGTTTCTCCGAAGCCAGTGGCATTCCCTTCTCCAACATCACTTTTATAGCATTAAAAAGTAAATTGTACAGGCTCAAACGAGACCTAAAATCCAAACGTGGGAAGACAAAAGTCAGTGTGATGAAATATATCTTTACTATTCCAACAAGTACAACAACAACAAATGTAAAACCCACCAAAAGTCACAGTGACAGTGTTACTTACAAAAGTGTTGCTGAAAATCTTGCTCGTGAGATGTCATCTTTGGAAAAACAGCATGACAAAGATAAAGAAATTCAAGGACAAGTGTTTGCAAAAATGCACAAAGTCCAAAAAGAAGGAAGTGCACTTGTAAAACAGCTCCACCAAGAAAAACATTATCTGAGAAGAAAATTGACGCGCATTCAAAGCAAACTACAAAATACGAAGCACCAAAAAGGTTGTCACTAAATTAACAAAAAGTGTGAGAATGTACCAACAAAATGCTCAGAAGAATGTAGGATTGAAAGCAAGGATACATCAATTGTCAATTGCAAACAACAGACTACAGCGTTCTTTGAATAACATGAGGTTGGCATATGGCATATTAGAAGACAATGTTGTTTTGGCGCAAGATCAAAAGAAATTGGAAATTGAAGTTAAACATCTGGAGGCACGATGTGAAGACGTAGGAAGCCAAGTTATACTGATGACAGCACCATCAAATTATATGATGTCAACAAGAAAGGCTTCACACCAGCACTCATTCACTGTGTAATGAACTTATCCAATTTGAATGTTGCATCAACCCGAATCTCTGAAGATATTGAAGAAGTATTGAGCCCAGCTGGAAAAAAACCTGACCGCTTACCATCAAGGCAGACCGTTGATAATTTCATTGATGCAAAAATCCCTGTATGTCAACAACAACTTGGAACATTAACAAACAAAAGACACACTACTCTACAACAAGATGAAACCCACAAATTTGGACTCACATACAACACATTCGTCATCACCGATGAACACCACAATTCATTCGTTTTAGGGCTACCGGTACGTGAAATGGCAAATAAGGCATCAACTACAACATATAACACTTTTCAAACCATACTCAGCGACATTGATGACACCACTTCAAGTTCAACCAGCGAAATCAGCAAACATATACTAACAAACATCCATAATACCATGAGTGACAGAGCCAAGACAAATACAGCTTTCAACATCCTGCTTGAAGAGTACCGACAACAGATATTACCAGAATTGATCACCAACTGGGTGGAGCTGAACAAAGAAGAACAGCAGTCATGCTCAAAAATGAACAATTTCTTCTGTGGCTTGCATCTCTTAGTCAACTTTGCAAACTCATCAACACACACAATTCGTCAATTTGAGCATTCATACAGGGATAGTGTTTCCAGCACCACAACAACTGATGAACAAGCACCTGATCCAAGAAGTGTGAAAGAAGCTGCCTCTGTGCAGCTTGTTCGTATGGCTGCAAAGTGCTTTTCACGAGGAGGGGATGAACAGTCTGGCTGCTACAGTGAGTTTAAAACATATCTAAAATCCAATAATATTAAGAACAAGTTAGTCCGTTTTCGAGGGAATCGCTTCAATGTCGTTTTTCTTCTGTCAGCCCTGGTCTTTCACTATAAAAACTACATCACCACATTCCCAGCAGACGTACATGGGACAACGAATCTTCTGCAGAAGACCATACTGAAGTACATAGAAGATCCTCTGTGCTTGGCAGGAGTAAAAGTTCTTGGACTTGTTGATAAACTGGTTACTGGACCATTTTGGCGTATCCTGGAAGAAACCAATCACATTTTGCATCTGAACACCACCTATCAATCACTTCTCACCTATTTCACTGAGACATCACAAAATGCAGCAGATTTTCTTACCGGCAAACACATGCCATTCCCCCGACATTACACCATCCAAGATGAAGTCCTTAAGTCAAACCCCAGGTGGAGGTCAACTTAAAGATTGGCGGAAGAAATGTATGCCAAAAAGCCTGGTTAATCGCGTATAAAATTTCGGACGATCGTTTTGAAGACTGTAAGAAACTGTTTGTGAAAGATGTCGTTACTGTGAAACACGGCAACGATGGTCGCAAACACATGCAAGATAAGACATCTTCAGCCATAGCGTGGATGCGTTTCTGTTTCGAAAGGATGGGAGATTGTGCGCCGAATAAGGCCAACCGAGTCATTCAACCATGCTCCTTGGATCTCCTGGACAAAGCGGATGGTTTACGAACGAATGAAGACAGAACCACCGTCCCTCCGTGGGTGGAGGGACAGTGACAGAACTTATCAACAGAGGCCTTCAGAAGAATGATATAATTACGAGAACAATGTTATGATTTTATGGGGTTGTAGTCCAGCAGATGCTAAATGGATGAGAACAATTAGGTGCTAAAATACTGTATAACAATAGCGGAGGTGACAATCCTGCTTATCAAACTCCACTTGACTGACCGGTTATGAATAAATGTAAGAAAAAAAAATATTACACTGCTATAGGATACAGTATGGTTTAACAAAATAATAACTAAAAGCAAGGAAAATGGTTTTAAAGAACTATGGGTTTTACACCATTGAAGAATTCGTATTTCTGTCATGTATCACTGACAATTATGTTGCTTGTACCAAACAAAACCTTTGTTTACAAACTTAACCAAATTGTGTGTGGACATGCCTAGAAAACAGCCAAAGTAGCCTCTAGATCAGAAATTTTGCTTCTGGTGGAACATTGTCAATACTCTGAATGGCATACATGTATGCCTTTGCAATTTATTCAGCTAATTTATTCTCACTTTCCTTTTTTTGTTATTGTAGATGAGTGAGTTTTGTCTGTTGCGATGTCTGTGTCCAACTTGATGAACAGTTTGGAAAAGCCAGAACAGAATATGAGCGAACTCGAATAAAAGAACTGGTAGTCCATCACTTACATCGAGTGGAGTAAGCTCATTGATTGTATTCAGTGAATTTTAAGACTTCAATTCTCACATATGATACCAGTAGATGTAGACAGCAGTTGAAATCCTTAAAGGGGGTGCCGTGCCACGGGCACACAATAGGCAATGTTGGTAGTGAAGTTAGCTGTTGGCAAAGGTCAAATGGACATCCTGGGACCATGCTTTGTGAAAATATTTGTTATCTGAGTTAAATAGCAGTTTTTTCAATGTATTTTCAACATAAACACAGTCATGATACATTCATGCATATCATATATCAGATTGGGTGAAAATTAACCCTCAGAATTTCTGGAAATCTTGGAGGACATCGAATACGTCTTACAAGAAGCGTGACTTTTCACATGCATTGTCTTACCATAATCTGCTTTTCATATTGACCTTCAGGGCTCCAAATTAGTGGTAGTCCTGCGTCCACAGACTACCAACGTTTCCCTGGCGCTACCAAATTCCATGAAATAGTAGCCCTCCAAAGCCTAGGACATGAAATTACTTATTGGGCGACATGATCGCTGTAAGATGACCGACACTCATACAGTCAAACCCAGCAGGACACACAAAGTCCATACTATGACTTTGTTATGCAAATTAAAAGGCGACAGTGCAGTCAAATTTGTTGAGACAAACTTTCAATAAAATATCATTATCTGAACTGATGTACTTGGATGACAGGCTCGGGAAATGATGACCAATGAAAAATTCATTTTCATTGATATTTAATCACAATGTATCAATCACAATTAAACACAAAGTTATTCATCCTCAAATCCACAAAGCCATCCAAATTAATTGGAACATGACTGTACAAAGTTGCCATCCTGAAATTCATAGCCAATCTATTTTTAGCCATGCTATGTTTACACGTGCTGAGTGAAAAGTCGTTATCATGGCGAACATAAAAATGTGCATAAAAGCTCTGCGTGTGTGTGAATAAGTCGTCTAACTTTGAAGCGTGACCGTTGTCCACTACACATGCGATACCGTTCTCCTAAGGCTATGATCTGCAGGTATTGATGTTAAATAACTAGAAAATCCACTTCCAGGATAGAATCATGAAAAATAAATATTTCATTGTCTAGATATAAACAAAAATATCCTTTACAAAAGACTCTTCACTCATGCATGGGCTACCAGACCTTGTCACTGGACTACCAACTTCAGAAAATGGTAGTCCAATGGGACTACCAGGGGAAAAAGTTAATTTCGAGCCCTGTAGCTGTAACTTTTGATATTTTCAGTTTTTTTCTGTGTGTCATCTACACTTTCTTGTTCTACTCCCCACATCATGTTGATATGCTAGATATTCAGCTTGTCGCCACATTGGATTTCCTACATTGCCAGCAACACTATGTTTGCATTGTTGAACAATACAAACATAGTGAAATAATTATCAAAAGGAGGGCTACTGTCCCTTTAAAGTTGAAGTAATGGCTGGATACTTTCTTTCACATGACATGACATGGTGTTTGAGGCCTTTGATCATGCTGGCAGAATGAGAAATGTAATTTAAACTCTTTAGTGCTAATCCCTCTTTAAACAAACTCTATGTGAAAGCAGTTTCAGAACCACTTCAAGAAATTTTGTTTCAATTTCATGCATGGAAACTGAACCGAGGTGTCCCCCTATAAATGAAGGAATTATATTTTTCTCATGCATCAGCTTTTATGATCAATGGTACTGTTTTTCCTGGAGGGAATTATATATACCGGTATCTGACATTCTGAGGCTACTGTAGACATGTATCTTGATGTGGTTACGTATGATGACCACAAAATGCAAAGGAGAGATGCCCAAACAGACTTTACTGTGAAGGAGATTTACTATAAAGTCACTACATGTCAATGTGTTACTGAATGCATTCGGTGAAGCCAAATAATTGAGACGTAATCAAGATGTTTACAAATTTTGTAAACTTGAGAAGAGAAAATGGCAAATTTCTTTTGCACATAATGATATGAATATAAAATTGGAGTGGAAATCATGTGAGATCTTGAGAGTTTGATTTATATTGTGGACTTGCATGTGTGTGGGTTTGAATTATACATGTGGGCTTACACAAGTATATTTGTGTGGTTTTTTGTTCATGTCTAGGACAGAACGCAAGCGTTTTCATTTTCACCGGGAAAGAGCAGAAAAAGAACCTGATGAAATAATGGCAATTATCCAAGACGGTATGGATCAAAACAAGACAAAAATTTGACTTACATTGTATGTAATTCTTGTACTGTATAAACCCTATCAATTCACCCAGAAAAAAATAATTAATATGATTTTAAATAATTGAATTCATTAGGAAATCATCAAAGCCAAAATAATTTTAGTGTAGAATTATCAGAAAGTTCAACTTTTTTTGACAGTTCATAGTGAAATGCTTGCCATCTTGGAGGATTAAAACATGTAAAGGCAACTTTCCTGAATCCCAACTTTGACATATTCTGAACCGTAATTTATTGTGCCCTGTATGTTATCTAAAAGAAATTGCTCAAAATAGTCAATAGAGATAGAGATAGAGAAAGTTCTAATTTCCATTTGTGGTTGACTTGGTAAGGATAAAATAAAATTACTTTTTGAGGAAAAAAATAGAGTGGTCAATTAAAAGAGTGGTCAAAGTGATAGGGTTTTTATGGTAAAGCTGGGCTGTAAGATTCCTCATGTGCTATTTATAGCAATTATGCAATCTGTGTAAACAGTACAATGAAAGTTACATGATTCCTTATAATGCTTTTGATGACCTTGAACTTCTTAAGTTTCAAACATTTGTCTCTTCAGTGTGCTTTCTCTGAGTATGTACAGTCTCAACTTATTCAACAGAACTCACTTACAATGTTAATCAAAGATATCCACCTTCTTCATCAATACATGTGTCACAAAAGGTTATTCTCTACATAACACAGCAGAGCTCTGTCATCTGTTGAGTTGCTTGTTCTTTCAAAACCGCTGGTCAGACAGCTTTAATATTTGGTTTACAAGTCCCTAGGAAAACCTAAGTGAGATAATTTCATACAGTCAGGAAATACTTAATTTTTTATCCATGTCTATAGTAGCTTCAGGGACTTTGGCCCTATGTTTTTAACTACTGCTGTAAAGTTCACTCCATTTTTATAATTACCCAATGATTGATACTTTTTCATTAAAACTGATGATGGTTTTCTTGTGCCCAAATAATTGTTATCTATGAGACGGCTTGACTTGGATTTGCATCGTACATAAGCAATATGCACTTTTTAAAGGGAATAAAGGACAATTGCCATATGTGACATTTTTTAATGTTCTCTGACGCAATACAATTTGTACTAGGATTAACCCTTTGAGTGCCAACTTTAATTTTTCTCACCTTTATAAAATATAGCACAGTCATTTTTTCTCAGTTTTTTTGCAAAAATTTTGATAAAAAACTGTAGCCAATAAAACATGATGTCCATTTGGTATAAAATTTTCAAAAAATTCGTAGAACAGGAAAACCGCGCCTTTACTGTTCACATTTACAAGCACAGGTTCAACAATTTGAATTTTCAAAATGTGTCATATTTCACCAAAGCAATATAAGGTATATTCTTTGTTCATACAAACAGAAATTCACCACCAAGTGTAAACACTACGGGACTTTACTCTTTAGTTTTGACGTCACACATGCACGCAAACAGACACACAGACACAAACACAGACACAGACAGACAGACAGACAGACAGACAGACTGACACACACACACACACACACAATATTATATAATATATATATATATATATATATATATATATATGTGTGTGTGTGTGTCTGTCTGTGTGTCTGTTTGTACGCCTGTGTGTGTGTGCCTGTGTTTGCGTATAGGTGTATGTAGTTCATACATAATGACTCATAACAGGCAAAATGTAGATTTCAAAACTTTTGTTTATCAATACACAGAAAATAAAATGTAAAATTTAATTCAAACCAGTAATTATTATTGAAACCTTTGAGTCATATGACCGAAATCAACGAGATCGCCATACTCTCACCAAATTAGATTTTTTGTTTCTTGTCAATGGTTTCATCTAATCTTTAAAATAATTATAAAATATTTGCGTTTGTATCTGGTAAGCGGTGGGGCATTTTTTTAAACTTTCTCTAAAATGCAAAAAAAAATCACGTGTTTCTTTGTCCACTTCGAATGTCGAATTTTTGTTTCCTGAAACTGAGATGAGGTTTTGTCTTTTCATAAATACATGTATGGTGTCTTCATCGACGTTGTAAGGCCGGGTAGCAAACAGAAGGTATACTGCGCCACAGGTGCCTGGGTTGCCGGTGTACATGCATTGAGAGAACTGTAAATACTGTGGGATTCGGGTTTAATAATGTAATATTGACAACAAATATATTACTCAATTTATTAAAACATCTTTCTTTTATATTAAGCATCTTTACTGTTCGAATTTTTATTTGTGCTGGTGTATGATGAGAATGTTCAAGCATCCTTGAATTTAAAAATCACTAAAGGTAATTCAAAATTATGATGACAATTGACAGCTTTGTGATCATACATCCTTACACATATATGAATGAACAGTCCATACCAGTATGACAAACCCAGTATTGTTTTCAATATATCTATCAAAACATTATCAACAGATAGGGCCATGCTGTTTAATGTTTTTCCTATCAGACTCATAACAGTGGTGCAAGCTGTTTTATCTCATGATCATTCTTACCTTTGATTGCCATTAGGTGATTGGCATTGCTAATATCCACATCATAGTTGAGTGCAAAAAGTTTCACCAGTGTTTCGCCTGGAGGCAAGGGCCGTTGAAGCCTCTTCAGTAAATTTGTCACAGAGTTTTTAATTTCACCTCGACAGCAAAGATTAATTGCTTCAATCAGCATCTGTAAATGATAGGAAATATTGGATGGAATCCATTACAGGTACCATTTATTAATAATGTAACATACTACATCAAACCACAGTAAACAAGTCTTTGAAAGATGACACAGTCCCCGCTGTTTACATTGTTTGGAATGTTTAGCAGCTGTAAACTACTGATAATTGTGTTAATGTTGAATTCTGAGTATCATTAGGCGATTTCTGAAATGTCTTGATTGTTTCGTTTTTACATCATTTCACCGCTTGGGGGCGCTGCCGGAGGCAAATATCTCCCTTGCTCTGCCGTACGGGAAATCGGCAACACACGGCCCTTCCATTGAGAGCAACATCAAATTATCTACATTGCCGTCGGAAAATCTACTACGGGCTCCTGTTTTAGCAGCTGAAGCCCTTTTCGCATGCAACCAAGGATACAGGAATTACTACTGCAATACATGTCAATTGTCGAACTGCACATAGGCGCTTGGCACATTGCTTGGATAATAATCGTATTTAATATGTAGAATGTCTATATACGACTTGATTTAGAGGTTATAAACGGCAAGCGAGGGTATTTGGTTGCGGATATAAGACCTCTGGGGTGAAAATTAGCATATTTGGCGGGAAATAATCACCGAGCGAAGCGAGGTGATTATTTCACCGGCAATCCAGGCACCTGTGTACTGCGCTAGCACCATCATGGCCATGGCATAAATTGAACTTTACTGTTGGTATTATGTTTTTGAAAATGTGGTGGCCCCCCTTCCTACCAGTGAAAAAGCGATGACCCCCCCTTTGTGGATTCCAAAATTACGATGACCCCCCCCCCCTGGATTTTGCCGCCCCCCCCCCGGCCGTAAAAACTGAACGGTCCTTAACAAACACTACGTAACACCCTGAGGATGTACGTAACCGGGATACGTAACCAGGAATTTAGGGACAAAAGAGAGACTAAATAACGATTAACACGTCCCAGGGTTGGACATTAAACGTCAAAGGTATTTATCTGTCGGAGGAAGGTAGTTTTTTGACTGCATGCGTTGATATACGTGGATTTTTATTGTCTACAGGATTCCGGAGGGCAAAATCGTGTCAAACCTTCCCATCTCTCTCTATGCATGTACACCGGCAATCCAGGCACCTGTGTACTGCGCTAGCACCATGCACGCCGATCACAACGACAATCCCAGTTTTCTTTTCAAAATTTTACACGTCTCTGTTGCAAGGTAGAGTACGTACGAGCCATTGCACGAGTACCAGACACGCGAGTCATTTCACAAAGAGACTCGACGGTGACATATATTGCAGGTGAATACACGTATCTACAAGACAACCTGCAAACAAGTACGAATACTCGACACTGCCTCTTACATGACAATATTGGTTGTGAGAGGGGAACGCTTGAATATATTCTATCCATCAACTTGGATCGGAAGTTCTTGTAGTGAAAAGTTGCAATCGTTACGAAATTGCAACACGGAGTCTGTGTAAACTTCCCTCTCACTCGATCTTGGCCATGGTTTTGAGCTTAGTGAAATAATCGCCGAATGACCTATTCTTTTGGAGGGCAGCTCTCTCTTCTTTTCTCTATGCATTGCGCATCCTAATTTGAGTAATTTTCTCCCCTCGTTCGGTCATCTCACGTTCAATGACCTCATCCTCTCCCTGGCAAGCTTTTCTTTCCTTGATCCATTCCTTGCAACTCTCAGCCGCTTCTCTCTTTTTAATTTTCTCAATTTTCTCCTTCAGACTTATTTGTGCGTTTTCTAAGAGCTTTCCTTAGCGTTCTATCTGTTCCTTCTTCTCCTGGTTTTGTATTCTATAGTACGCCACCAAGCGTTGTTTCTTCATCTCGCTGACGAATTCATTTCTGATGTCCCAGACAGCGTCAAGGATTTCCTTTTGGCGTTCGATTTCTTTCCTCGCTCTCTTTTTAAAAAACCGCCTCTTCTTCTTGCTCTTTTTCTCAATCCTCTCCTCCATTGCAACAAGATGAACTTGCACGGCTTCCCACTTTTGTAGCAAATCTGTATACTTCTCCTCTTCCTCTCTACAAAGATGAATTTATCAAAAGTTAGACATAAATAGGAATAGTTGATGATTCAAGACTTAGACATAAATTGGAGAGTGGCCTCAGTCGATGACCTGGACCGTGATACTATTACGTTTTTAACCCATCTACATTGTATTCCCCTAGCCACCATAGATTTTTTGCATGCAATGGTAACCACCAGTAAATTTCACAACGCCGAGAAAGCTCTTCTGCAGTGACGTGCCGTGCATTTTCCTTCGTCACTGGGGAACCATTTGATTTTATGTTCAGAGCACCCCTCGAAGGGAATGAAAACGATACAGGTAAACCAAAACACACGTCTGTATCACATTGTAACCATTTAGAATTGATATCCTCAAGCACACGGTCAAATTCATATTGGACTTGTACCGTTTCCTCCTGACCGTGAAGTCTGTTCCAGAGAACGGGTCAGAGATATGTGAATGCTAGATAACAATGACTGAATGTTTCGTATACCAGCAATTTGGCTTATTTTAAGAATGCACGTCTGCAGAGGGAAATTTACAACACTTCACGAAGCCACTAAAACTAGTCGTTGTCGTTCTGTTGTCATGCAAAACTTAATATTTGAGCTGTGCATATTGCTTCTGCAGATGGGCTGCAACTTCTCAATACTCACATTTTGTAGATTCGGGTTTGTAGAGCCTAATTCACTGGTTAACTCACCTTTGCAAGACATTTCTGTCGAAGACGTTCGGCTCTCTTGAAAGTCTGTTTCCCATTTTTTACGCTTTCTGTATAAATTACAAAATTAATCGCTAAGCTTGACAGTTTTTTGTTTGTGCTGACTCTTCGCAAGTGAATTGAACAACGTTGCTAGCTGTGGTATTGTTGTGATCTATTTGACATGCCGGAAAATGCCGAGGAAGGGCTTGACTACGCAGTTTCTGCGTAGTGAAGCTTCATTACGTATTCATGGTGACCCCTGGCCAGCTGTCAATAACTTTGGGGGCTTTTGTCTTTTGGCCTGCTTTGCATATGCGTCGTTGGACACGACCTGCCAATCACCCAGGTAGTCAATTAAACTATTAATTGACTGTTTACCGACCCAATTAACACTATCCAGCAGTATCAGTCATATTTTAATCGCGTGGCCCGGGTGGGCACAACGTAGGAACGCGTGTATTTCTGTGTGTACGTTTCACTTGTGGTGTTGTTTGTACCATCGTGTGTCCTTGTTTCACCTACAGCATTACCTTCAAGGTGACAGGCTTACTATTAATGTTCAGTATCATTGCACCGAGTTCTGCCCACGGTGAAAACCACCTGTTTTGCCTACTAATTACTGCCCGTCGCTGCCCGTCCTGAATGTAGCCTATCTATAGCTACAGCACAGTCCCTCTATCCACAGAGGGACTGTGGCTACAGTAATCACATAAATCATTTATCAGTTTTGATATATACTCATAAATTGTAAGTTTGATCAAAATCGAGACCACATTCAAGGGCTATGCAGACTGTCCATGTAAGCACACACAGTGACAAGAAGGCGGCAAACACCTACTCACCAAGCACATCGAATCGGCGAAAAGAAGCATAAAAAGCTAGCCTTATCGCCAAAACAAACGCGCCAAGCGCTAACAAATACCCATACCAAGCGGCCCTTTTCAGGGCCACCAAATACTCCAAAAAGGGAACTACCAAAAAATACGATAAGATGACATAGAACACACAAACACTTAAAAGAAATAACAAAAATCGTACACATAACAAACAACTGAAACACAACATTAAATACAAAATAAACAATCACAGTAACGTAACAGAAAACATGGCCGTGGAAATAAATCAGCTATTTCCAAAGAAAAGCCGACAACAACATGAAATTCAACAACAACCTATCATCGCTCAAACTATGAAACTCCGAAAAATAGTACTAGGCAAAAGCCTTAAAATTCATTCGGACACCAACAAAACCAAACAGAATAAAAACACCTCAGGATTTCAACAAATAAAGTCGTATAATGTGACTACGCTACATCGTGAGACACAAACAATCGCAACAACACCAATTCAAAGAAAAGTCAAATTGGACTCCACGAACAACAAAAAAACAAAAACTTGGAAGCTATCTGAAGCTGCTAAACTCGCACTTCTAGAGATACCCTTTCAAACAAGGAAACAAAACATGTCGCGTGCCAAACTGAGAATCGCGATAAACCAGCTTGCAAACATTGGACAAATTTTGGGAAAATAACCCTTCGACAAGGGTCGGTTTTTCGTTATTGTCAACACAAACGATTACGTACTCGAATGCGAAAGGCAATTACGTAACACTCAGTATTATACACAACAAGCCAGAACAAACAGTAAACAAAGTAAATGAACTATTACTTAAAATGTACGAGAACAAGCACATCAACCAGGATACTTGTAAGTATCTTGATCCAATAAACATAAAATCCGTACCCCGCAGTGGTACTTATTGCCTAAAAATTCACAAACCTCCGCAAAAATCTAAAAGACACACCAGTCAAAACAAAATTTACGAAGTAAAGAAATATAGAACAAACAAACCGAACCACCAAACGGACTCACAACGTGACCAAAATTAATATACTTGCCTCGCTAATCGCGCTAATCGGAAAGCAAGACCACTAAAATGCATTAAAATAAATTTTCACAAACACAAACTAAGGAAAGAATCTACACTGCGACTGATGAGAAACCACACTCGGGTTTCGAAACGCAAGCGTCAAAGGGCGACTCTATCAACTTTTGTAACAACATAGGTCCGGCTGCGTCTCGCCATAAGCTTTCCCCACACAAACAAAACATTACCGTACACACTAATCCAAACTTCTCTACAAATATCCAAAGCGAAATAAACATTTCATTAACACAAACAATCGGATAAGAATGTAGGAACACATTTTCGAAACGAATCAAACACAAACTCGACACAAAAACATTTAGGATAGTTAGGTGGGGAGCCTGTTTCACATTTTTTACATCTCGCTATACTGTCTATGATTCTAAAAATAAAGTCATCTGCCACTTTTTCTGTATACGCGTTTTGGCAAAACTCATCTCTTCAATCGAAAGTCGGGCGATTTCATGGTTCTTTGGGGCACTTAAGTGTACGTCGAGCTTAAGGAATGTAGTTACATTCGCGATGTTTTATTCGAAAATTATTTATTCCTTCAAGGGCAAATGCACATAATTTATGCTGTTGGAAATACTGGCCGCTCATAAACAAGACAATAAACTCAATATATGTGCATTTTTACTTATATTGTCAAAGTACCACCGACACCCACAAAAAACCAAATGGTTCAGTCCAGGTATTTGCAACTCTGCCATCCGACTGGTCAACAGGAAATCAACCATAGGTGTCTTTTGGCACGCGTATACGCCAGTCACCTAAGCGACGGTAATCTGCACCACTTATCACCATCGGGAAGGTACTCCTCCCCATATACCACTGGTGATCCCACCCTCAAGGCACTGCGTCATTCGACCAAGCATTGTTATTGTAATTTCCTGCATAAAATTAACAGCGAGGTCAACCGGTCAAACTCTCTCGGCATTTTCTCTCATGGAAGATAGAACAAAAGTGTGACGTCACTATGGCTCTACTTTACACCAATCATGTTGGCGCTCATAGCGCCCTCTTTAGTTGAAAACGCGAAGCGAACATGTAGTTCCAATCTCCGAAGAAAATGGTCTCTCACAACATATTTGAGGGAAAAATAGACTGCATAGGCCTACTGTCTTTAAGATGGTTAATCGGTACATATTTGTTTTAAATGGTGAGAATAGGAGAATAGGAGATTTCATTGAGAGTGAACGAACTACAACGCGTATAAGCTCATCACTTGCCTCTGTAGTAAAGTAACATCCATTCCTTGGCGCTATTGAGAGAGAGAGAGAGAGAGAGAGAGAGAGAGAGAGAGAGAGAGAGAGAGAGAGAGAGAGAGAGAGAGAGTGTGTGTGTGTGTGTGTGTGTGTCACAGTGCAAACAACCACTGACATGAAGAATTTTAGTCACCGTGCTTTCACAAACTACGAACTGTAAATATGATGCGTTGGGGAAATGTTTTTTTTTTTTGTATTTAAAATTGTTTTATTGGTAACATTTTTTTAGTAACATGAACTTAAGATAAAAATGAAGTACAGTGCTTAGTTATCCACAATTTTGTGTAAAATTGAAATCCATTTGTTGCAATGTCTCTCTAATTTGTCTTTTTCCAGAGCTATTTCGTACTCTAGATGGTAGTTGAATTTCACTTGCAACATAAAAGCTGCAAAGTATGGTTTACTCTGTTTCATTTTCATGGCATAGATGTGTCTTTTGGCTAACAGTAGCAAGTGATTATGAATGTCAGAGTAACCGTCAACACCAAAGAGCACTTCATTTAAGTTATGTCTCGTGAACAAATTGAGAGATGCCTCGAAAAATGTGTGAAACTCGTTCCAGAAGGTCTCAGTGAATTTACAGGTGTAGAAAAGATGATCTAGTGTCTCGTTGCTGTTTTGGCAGAATGAACAGAGCGGTGATTGGTCCATGCCTCTTCTAGATAGATCGTAGTTTGTGTACAGAATATGATGAAGAAGTTTGAACTGGAATTCACGTGTTTTTGTGTCTATGGCTACCTTAAATGGTAGACTATATATGGGAGACCATGGTCCAGTAAAGTCATATTCTCTTTCATAATATCGTTCATTAATTGGACTTAGTTCCTCTTTACTGTAAATGGCGTTTCTGATGCTCTCCCTGGTAACTTTGTGGGCGGGTCGAAAGTTACAATTAAAAAACACATATTCATATTCATCTTTAAAGCGCAGTGGTCGTCGCGCTGCGCATCCTCCCGAGGGGGTCCCCCTCTGTTGTAAACAAATCCAAGAACGCCGCACATGTTACGGGTTGATTGTAATGTTTGCGATATTGCCGCTTGTTAAAATGGCGGCTGATCTGTCACATGTATACCAACTAACCAAATGTAACACGCGATAAAAGGTCAATTAATCTAAGTTAAATATCTGCTGAATATTGAACAATAATTGCACGCTGGATTGAGATCACATTTGCTCATGATTTTCTTGAATCAGTTGAATGGGGCTCGGCTACTGTTATCGCTCGAGCCATAGAGCGAGACGTACGCATGTACGCATGTATACGCCAACAGACTATAAACGACCGGGCTCTAGTTTTCGACATCGCTAGCAAGGACGAGAGCTTTCATTTCAAGAGGCCCGACAGGAGTACAAAGACAACAACCCAAACTACAGAAATCTACAGCTCGCAGAGCAATGCCCGCTGCAGCAAGAAGCATCTCTGCATCTGTTCCGTTCCGTGGTCTGTATGAACGTCCGTGTCAAACCGGGTCTATGGCGCGCTTCACTCGGCTGTGGAGAATCCAACTCAACTACAAAGTTTACCCCGTTTTGGGGTGCAAACGAGAATTCCGAGTACAGGTATCAAGTCAAGCGAAGGATCTTTCATAGGTCTTCTTGTTATGTGGGGGTTATCTCACTTGAAAAAGGATTCAGACCTACCCGGCAATCAGGAGGTACAACAACGACGTTCGCCCATCACCGGTAGGCCTACACCAGCTAGCGGTTGGATCACTGCCATGACCGTGCACAGGGCCTGGGCACAGGATCTCTCGATACGTCTATGCACGGTGTAGCCGTGCAATTTTCCTGCCAAATGCCGCGAAAACCCGCTCGTTTTGTCTATTGTTTCCTGTCATTTTACTATTTCTTACCACGTAATACAAGGAGAAGTAAGACATGGTGATCAACAGTTGGTTGTGGGCCAAGTCGTCGCGGGCCGGTACGTTGTGGGACCGGATTCTCTATATCCGTGTACGTCAACGCGGTGACCGTCTCCCAACAACATCTCTCGTGTCCTGCTCTGGCTTGCCGATCATGGTCTTGAGTGTAATTTTTGTGTTAGGCATTGTGCTTGTTGCTGGTCTACATATATAGGCAACGTTGATCATTTTAGTTATGTATTTTCACTGTACTGTACATAGCATTGTGTACAACCAACGTGATCGCGCGCGATCAAAGCTTTTTGTTCACTGTGTCTGCGTGCAGTAAACTCAGCGACATGTGCTGAGTGTAGTGTCCCGATGTTCGTAGCTCTACACGAGTTTATAGATAGAAATACACCACTGAAGTTCGTTTTCGATCTTAATATTTTACTATTGCATGATGTTGAGTCTTACAAAGGCCTTAACAGAGTGGGGGACTGTTCCCATCTCACTCCTATTGAAGTTGAGAAGACTTATGTTTACAAAAATTTATGTTTATCAACAAAAAAATCACGCACGCGCAGCGCGACGACCACTGCGCTTTAAACACCGGTTCAACCAGCAATGGCTCCGGCTACCTTACTCTGAGACATGTGATTGCTCCATAAAGAAGGAGGACTTCGTTCCCTTGGAGGTTTTTGTTGGTTAATTTTTCCCATGACAGATACCCCTCCTCGGTAAGTAAATCAAATATTAATTCAAACCCTTTCTGTCTTAGCTTTGGATTATAGACAGAATGCCCTCCAATTAGAACATTTCTGTTGTTCCAAATTGTTTGACAAGTAATGTCAATCTCAGAGTCATTGACCTCAGCATTGCAGACCGACCAGGATTCAAGCATTTCTTGGTAGAATCTCGGTAGGGGCAGGCTTAGTGAGTTAAAATCGAAAATACACTTGAATAGGTACTTTCCACCCACAGATTTTTAATAGTACGTCGGACACCAGTTTGTAATGGTATTTCCGAGTCGTTCATATCCGTTCCATCGGAGGAACAAGTCGAGCCGTCCCGTCAAAAATACGTTCTCATTTTCAGTCACGCACAACTGAATAAGTGACTTTCGTCTCGCACCATCGGCATATCTGCCAAGTCGTTTGCAAGAGGTAGCCTTCTAGATTAGCATTGCCGAGTTGGTCAAGTTCGGCAGCAATCTCTATAGTGCCAGGCAGCCAAGTACGTCCAACTCCGGCAGAAAACGTCACCATGCTATCCTGCCAAGTCCGCTAAAAAGCGGTAAAAAAACCCCCGCCCCCCCTAGGGTATGGGGGACTGGCGGACAGGTTTCTGCACCTTTCCCTGTCTATCGACTCCCTGCGAACCCATTTCGAGGGGAAAAGGCGTTCCTTGTCAGAAAACCTGTCCTCGGATGACCCCTAAACGCATAGGGGATAGCAAAACGTAGTGCCGTCGACTTGGCAGGAAAGGGGGTACCCAAAAAGGGTCCGATTTCCACCGGGTTGGTTAACGAATGGTGATGTTGGTTTATATTCCTTCCTAAATGCGTGGCAGAAACTGGACGAAGAACCTCCAAAGTGATTTTTTGTGTCTATGTGTGTACATAATGTCGTTTGTTTGGGTTAATTTTGTTTGCAGTTCATGCTTTTCTATCGAGTTTTCTGTGTGAACCACGTACGACATGGAAAGTGCGTCAGTATGAGTATGTTGACTCAAGTTACTTTCGTGGTGTAAGTCCGGTAGCCTGACTGACTGACCGGCATCGCTTCATGTTTAAAGTCGTTCAGAAATGGGTTTCGTATGTCGTGTGCTGACTCACTCACTAAATATTTCTTGTTTTCGTTTCTGTCCGAATAATAACTAATACAAGCATCCCGATATTATTCATTGATGAGTGTCGACCTCTAATATGTGCAGAAATTAAAAATCGTGCCTAAAGATGATCAAACATTATCTCCGTGGATACCCCGCAAAATGTTACAAAGTTACAGCGTCAGTGGAAGTTTACGCAGAGGCAGCGAAGCGAACATACCCAGTTGCGTGAAGCTTTCCGAATTGCTTGCCGGATATTATTTTGTAAGTACAGCGCCCTCATAACATCATGATGTGATATAGTAGTGAAGTTTTGTTTTTTACTACTATTTCTTTGTACTTCGTTTATCTATGGTCTGGTATTTATCGTATTACCGTTATTTTTAGGGAGTATACACGGTACTACCGGGAGCAGTCGATGTTAGAGTAATTTTAGTAAGTATTGGATCATACAAACCCTGATCTGTATCCGTGGATCCGATTGTATGACTGGCTGATTGACTGATTGACTGACAGTCTAGTATGTATGTATGTATGTATGTATGTATGTATGTATGTATGTATGTATGTATGTATGTATGTATGTATGTATGTATGTATGTATGTATGTATGTATGTATGTATGTATGTATGTATGTATGTATGTGTGTGTGTGTGTGTGTGTATGAATGGATGTATGTGTGGATGTATATATGATGGATGGATGGATGTAGGCCTTTCGTTCTGCTTGTTTGTTTGATGTTCATCATTTTGCTATTTTCTTTAAAATTCAGGTGAGCCGCTGTGCGAAAGTTATCCTTATCAACTGGTGGTTGCAGTCTTGTTGCTTGTACAAAAATAAATAAATAAATAAATAAATAAATAAATAAGGGGAAATGTTTGTTTGCTCTACCAGCTCGGGAAAAATGGACAATCTTGAATTCTTGAAAAAAACTAAACTCGCATATGTCCTCATTCTGACCACCCCCGGGATTTAATGATCTGTCCATTATTAGTGATTGTTTCTGTATTCTTGACTCGATATCACACTATGTATTGTCCAGTGTGCGTCAAATATCATTTCAAAAAATAAAGCCAGCTACGGAAGACTTACCACAAAGAAGATTTAGCACTGCGTTGTTGAATTATTCCGTCAAAATTTCTACTTATCGGTATTTCTCTACAAAATTATTTTTCAAAGTATAACATAATAATTTATCTCGTTTAATTATAGCCGCTGAACCTATGCATGGGAAAAGTAGTAAGCATCAGTAAGTAGAAACTGATCCGACCTTTAAGACAACAACCTTCGGACTTTTGAAGCATTCTTTTTAATCAAAGTCAGGGTCACCTTCACTGTCACCGCATTAAAGTTAATCATGACCAACATGAAATCCACTGAAACACGGTCATTTATTCTTTGCATTAGTATTCTACGCCGGGAACAGATTATCTCTTATAACAAAAAACCGTTACATTAAACACTATATCTTCTTTCTTTTCAAAAATAACTCATTGTGGGTTTAGATTCTCATCTTTCTCGAAATTGAAAAAGACCTTGATATATATTCTTCTGGAAGAAACAGCTTTTTCGGTAGTTATTTTTCAAAGTTTTCTTGACTTTCAAAGTTCCGAGTCTCGTTTTTCGCTTCTGTCTCTGTTGACCTATTGACAACGTCTGAGTAATGTCGCATTTTCGTGCGCTTGTTTCGTATAATGGTTCGATGCCAGCTAAAGGCACAATTTCCCCTATTTGGTGTCCAGTTTACCTTTCCTGTCTGCAATAAAGAATTCAATCATGTTCTGAAAGCAAAGACCATGTGGTTCTTGGATTCTCTACGGAAGGCGTGTCCTTTGTGATATTTCCGTGAAGGCTGATGGTATCATCCAGTGTGTGTTTACGAATTCGAACTCAAACTGACCTATCTGACACCTAGCATGACAAATTCAAAGTTCTTCATATCAGCGACTATCGCTGGAGTGTAAGCAAAACCAGCGCACCCATTTGAAATCTGAAAATGTGTTTTTATTCATCAAAACAAAAAAACAAATATGAAATAAATTTTGAGTTGTAAATATTTGCATGCACAGTTTACAACATGCAGTCTTCTGACAAAATTGGCTTTATAGCACATTTGGCACTCAATGCAAATTGGTCTCTTGAATTGGAAAAGTGAGATTTCAAAATATAAAAGTATAAAACACAGTATATTAACATATATCATCTCATAAATATACATTATACATTACAAGTATATGACAATATTAACTTATCGTATCGCTGTACGTGCTTTGACTTAATTATGTACTATTTATTTTTATAACACGCCACATGCTCATTCCGTGTCGCGATTCGCCAGAATACGTCACGTGACGAGAAAATAGATACGTCTAATCCCCATCAGATCGACAAAAGTGACGTCAGAGGTATTTTTTGAAAAGCTATATTCCTAGGGAAATAGTTTTGACCAAATTTGGAAAAGTGCCCGGTCACGTGACCGTTGTGTCGTCTGCAGCAATGGCAGGTGACTGGAACGTGATGTGCGTCCGGGATAGGTAACGACACATTCTCTAAAACAGATTTTCTGACATTTTCCAACATTCTAACAGCTCATCGACGGAAAAGATTAAAGTGCAACTATTAAAGGATGTCGCCAGGTATGCTTAGAATATTTTTTGAAAGAAAATGGTACCACGTACAACTGAAACCGCCGTGGAAACATCGCCCAGTAAACTTGTCACAATGGATTGTTACGGTGCAAAATATCAAAACACATTACAGACTATACAACAATACAACATGAGCATGTGGTGTGTTATAAAACACCTATAGCCTGGTCTTTATTCGGGCCATAGCGCTCGTCTATTATCCCTCGTGGCCGTGCGTTACCAGAAACACATCGCTATACCCCTAGGCCTACGGCCTCGGGGAATAGCGATGTGTTTCTGGTAACACACGGCCCCTCGGGGTAATAGACGGGCGCTATAGCCCTCATGACCAGGCAATAGGTGTTTATCATAATACCCTGTACAGTATTGAAAGCTCGCATCCGATTTTCATGATGGTGCAGTGAATTTTTAAATTCACAGTACCGCGTATTTTTGTCTACAGAAAATTATTGGCTAAGTAATAATTACAAGTCTAGGATTTATCTTTTATGGACAACAGTCGCAACTTTTGATATGTTCATTAATTGTTTTCCCAAATAGAAGATGTTTCCTTATTCTTTACCCGAAAATGTGTTGAAATGCAAATATTGGCCTTGCACTCCCCACACGATGCATTGCCGTGCTGTTGTCATGGAAACTTTGATCCGAAATAGAAAAACAGCTGTAACCAATGACATCGTACACTACACACAAACTGATGAGTAATCTGGACACTATAGACATTTTGGCATGGTTTCGGGAGTAGAATAACAAAGTGTTTCATTGTCAGAATAAACAAGAAAATCACGAAAATTCATCAAAAGTTTCAGTCAGTGCGTATTCAAGGGTAATGTTCCTCTGCATTGTAAGGACTTGATCACATTTTAGTAGAAAATACAGAAATCCTGTGACAGTGAAGATAAGTAAGCTTATTAGCACCATTGCATTATTTGACTTCTTTCCATAACTTGTCAACTTCGTATATTGCTTTTGGAAAGTTAACCCAAAAGAATTGAGGAACTTCATGGTGTCAATTATTAAGCCATTGAAAATGAATTCTGCTTCCCGTGGCTGGAAATGGAACGTGATATCTTTTCACTATTCCCCGCCATCTTTGATATCATCGTTACGGTTTTCATTCACGGTGACAACTAAGTCGTTCTCGTCCTTGCCGAGAGCCAGCGAAAAATCCAGCAATGTTTCATCGTCTACGGTAAAAGTAAAAAGAAAAGGTTACTGGAGTTACTCTTTGTACCCAGCCGCTAATCAAACTATAACTTGAAAATGCATCTCCTCGGTCCGTGACGCAACCGTACCAGTTGATTATAGGGACAATAGATGTATCTTTTCATAATATTTTCTTTCATTATTTTATTATTGGGAAAACAACAACATTTATTCGCTTCCCTCATACAAGCCAAAGTGTTAGCCTTGAAAATAGCATGTATTGTAAATAATATGCAAACTTATCTAATCCGGATAAGATATTCAATTGTCAACAATAATTACATTCTGCTTTACGCAAATACAGACTGTGTTGAAGGGTGTTAAGCGAGGCATTGCGGCATGATTTTGGGGTGAAAATAATTGATAATAAGTAAAGGATAAAGCTAACAGATCATAACAGATCATAAACTCATGATTTCAGGTTGGAAAACGTTTGCTATTGAAACTCGTACCGTCACGTTTATCAGAATCGCTTTACGAAAGAACTGCATCTGGCACGAATATCATCAAGTATGATAAATATAAATATCACGGTAGGCATTTTTTTGAAAAATATGGCCAATTGAAAAGTCAAGCAAGCAAAACCCACAATAGTCAAACTTGTCTTGTCTCACCTATCACTTCATATGGGGTCGGCCATGGAACTGGTACTTCAAATGATGGCATATACCGTCCCTGTAATTTCATAGTGAGCGGTGAACCGATGCTATTCGCCGGTAAGACGATGAGATTGCCATTGAACAGCAGATGAACTGTTTCGGCCTGAAAGACAGGATTGCAATACAGAACGAAAAGGTGCAACTTAGCAATAAAACATATCACCATTTCCATTCGCATACATATTTTTCTGCCATTCGATGAATGGGCGGTGAAAAGTTTTAGCCATACTCTGTGATTATTACTATTTTAGTCTTGATATAGTGGGATTACTCCCACGAAATATCGACAACAACATTAAATAAGAGCTTTCGATTATCCTGAGTTGGTACTTCTTCACTAATATGATGATAAAATATGCTATCGGTATAGATATGTATCTTATTGCCCCATTTCATTTAGAAGATGATTTGTTCCTATGATCGTTAGTTCGTTAAGAACTTTCTTGAAACATGTCCAGAGTAAAAACATTCTAACATCTTTATCAAACAATACAAGTGATGATGACGTGTTTTTCTAGCGTTCACTGTCAATGACTGACCTTGTACATCTTACACTGCGTGTACTCCACATGGTAAGTGGCCAGTTTACATCCCTTTACTAAATCCCATAATATTAGTCGTCTCTCGTCGCGAGCGCCGTGGGAGCTGCATTCTGTCATAGATAATGCTCGGAGGCCATCCTGGGAAGACTTGATGATAATGGGTGGAGAAGAGTGATCGGCTAGCGTGTGAACAATTCTTCCTGCAGGGCAGAGAAGCAACAAAAGGGGTCAAATAATCCAGTGCCCGTTAGCGGTAGGCCGGAGAGAACAAACCGATTATTTTTTGCGGAACAGATTACGGCATGCTGAAAACGTTTTGAAGCATCACCACACATAGCATGCATATGTCTCAGAAAGCTAACTCCCTTTGGAAAGCAAGAGTGGAATTTGGAATGAAAGATAATATTTGAAACGGTATCCATTGCCCTATCTGTATGTAGAGAATAGGTCTGGCAGAAGATGCAACCGATAGGGTAAACTTTCTCTGAACACCATTTTGTAAAAATGTTATTCCTAACAAACGATACGATATCCATATTTATACATTTTATCACTTTAGTGATCAAGTAGGGATGAGACTTATAGGTAGGCGACAAAATGTCATATAGATGCTCTCGATGGTAAGACCAAAAGCTGACATCTTTTTATAGCAGCATCACAAACATGAACGAGATCTGCTTTTTCAAACCTTGTCGCAGTCGATATTCTCACAAAACTTTTATTTACGAATTATATTTCCTGACAAATTTTAACCTTACCCTCAGTAAGTTCCCATAGTAATATTTGCCCGTTGTCATAACCCACAAGCAGTCCGTGCGCCCCGACAGCCGTGCAGGACTTTATTCGTCGCCACTTCTCTGGTGCCATCAGCTGACGGGCGAGCTGACCAGTCTGCAAATTCCAGACCACGACAACGTGGTCGCTGCGTTGCGAAAAACACAGGTAACGCGAGTCACCAGAAAGTAAGAAGTCCCTGGTTAGCGACGGTCGCTGGGCGGCTGTACTGACATCGCCAGCGTCCAGTGTGTGTAGCCGAACGCATCGATTCGTGCACCAAACATGGCAGACTATCTTATCACCAACGTGATGCTGCGACACCACCACCTTGCCACAGCCATCAGCCTGTGACGTGATGGCTGATACCTTTGAGTTGTCATCCGTACTGAGTTGTTCAGTATTGCCGGATTTCAGGTCATGCAATACTATCTGTTCTCTTGATTCAGTGATAGCTGTCAGGCGGTGCCTGTTATTCGTGAGGGCGACATTCTCATTGGCAAAGGTGCCATCTAAAACCCGGAGAACCTGACACTTAACGAAGTCGACCAGGAGAATTCTAGTCTCCACCGTGACAAGCATTACTGCCCCGTTCAATGACACCAACTTCATGTCTTCGAAGATGCTGTTCCGATGTCTCGATCGATAGAGGACGGACCTTCTAACGGGATGCAGCGCAGAAAGATTCCAAATCGTAATGAAGTAGTAGTGTTCTTTCTTAGATTTTACGAGGACGTACGAACAGTTGCCGGGGATGGGCTCGATCTGCTGTATGGTCTCATGCGGTCTCTCGCTTGGATGCTGCGAGTACTCTGTGTAAAACAAATCGTCTGACAGCACCTGTATGCTTTCAAGGAGACTCTGTACGGCGCTGGGCTGTGTAGCCTGATCGTCGGCATCCATCTGCACATCCCTGCTCGTCAGAATGCTCGCAGAGTCTTCCGCACTCGTTGCTTCGGTTTCCACACAAGGCGTTTCTTCTCTGCTGTATGCGTCCATTTTGGACATGATCTTGTGACTTTCCCAGCTATTTCTGATCATCAAAGCTGTCTGCTCCTCGCGCGCTATATCCCAGACCCGCATCACGTTATCCGTCGCTATGGTAACGAAGATCCTCATGTCCACGGACGCGACGCCGGTGACGGAAGTCGGGTGCTGCATTCCGTACCACGTGGAGTTGTCGTCGTCATCAGCGATGTCCACAACGGCAATCGAGTCGTGTACCGGGAACACGAGGTTTTCGTCGTCGCAGGTGAATCGATACCGCAGTGATGTGTGCTGGAGGTACTCACTTTGCCCACGGACTCTCTTTATAAGTCGTAGGTTATTGCCGTCGTATATCGTCACGTCATTGAAATGCTGACCTATCACTATGACTGCTCTCGATGACGTCACTACGACGTCTGAGATGACGTTGACGCTGCTGTCGGGAGCGCCCCTCCTCTCCCCTTTTTCGCGAGACGATACTTTGATCGATTTCACCGTCGCCTTGCCGGTGAGATTGACAAGTTTTACGATCTTCTTCCTGTTTGCCGGATTGAAGAACGCCGCAAGATCACATCGCGCGTCAATTTTTGCCTCTTCGCACGACCGTTGTAGAACCCCGTCCTTTATTTCAGAAATAACCGTACCTTTTGCGACATCGAAGACGATTAACTTTCCCGAACGAACTATCACGGCCAGTTTGCGACCCTTTCCGCCAAGGGCAAATGGCGGCGCACTTCCACTTAACCCTCTCACACTCAGCATGTGGAGGGTAACTAGAGTTTCCGCCTCAAGTATCGATATGTTGTCAGGATGAGAAATTACAAGTAGCCTGTCCGAATTTGCATATTTCAGTTTTCTTATTGCTTTGCCAGTCATCAAGCTGGAAATCTGCAAGATACCATCTTCGACTCCCCATATGTTGAGACAACCATCAAGTGAGCCTGATAAACAAATGGAAGAAAATATTACACGTAGTTCATGGCCATTTTCCACAAAGGAGAAATAAAACCATCCATGTAACTTTGGACATGCAAGAATATTTTGGCATCTCTTGGTTCGCTGTCTTCCTTACGACAGTATAGATGGACTGAATTTATTATGAGCGACTAATTTGGGAAAGTGAAGTACGATTTACATTGGACATTATTACACCTTTATAGTGAAGTCATCACCATCATTATCACTATAGTCTATCGCTGTTGTCCTTTCGTCGTCGTCATAAAGTATATTAAATTTCATCGTCATCTTCACCGTCACCTCCATCATCAAATTGGTCATGACCGTGATATTTACAACACTCAAGACGAGAAGGTTCTACAAATATATCTCTATGCGTGATACCCTTGCCCCTCAAAAATTTCACTCTCCCTTTCCTACCTGTAGCAGCATACTTTCCATCCTGCGTGATATCAACCGTGGTGACACCGGCGCTATGTCCCGACAAGGCATGGACCATTTGATTTCCGGGAGGGGTTAGAAACGGCAAAGTGGGGATAAGTCCAGGGACACTTGGCCATCTAGCTTGTTTTATGAGCTCTTCAAGCCCCTCAATCTGTAAAATAAAATGAAAGGCGCCAGTGTGAACACTCAGTAGTCGATTATTCAACATCGGGAAATAGGTTAACTACACACCACTGACCGGAGTAATCATTTAATTTAACGCGTGTATTTATTTCTTATAACTACAGTTTAATTTACCTTAGTTATTCTTCCGATGAGCTGCGAAGCTAAGTTGTGAGTGTCTTCTTGTAATGCATGCCGGGAAAGCACGAGCGTTTCTTCCACTGTTCTCAGCTGTTCGTCATCCGGGAACTTGTACAGAGCCATCTGAAAGTCTTCGAGCACATCGCTGTGGGCGAGTAGGGGCAGTATACGTTAATAAACCAACAGCATTCAGGCCGCACGTATGTGTGTATGTCTAAAGGGTCCACACTCGTGCATTATAACCGTTTCTGTTTCAAATATAACATTGATAATTTAGGATTGAATATTTTGTACTAGTGAGTTTTCTTAACATACTGAGAATCATACGATGTGCCATCGTTATCCAGATATAAGCCGATGCCATTAATTTTTTAATGGCATCGGCTTATTATCTCAGGTTGTAAAGGATACGTGTGAGCACTTGTGACCAAATTATACTTAAAGGAACAAAACATATTTCATTATTTTTGTTCAACAAAACAAACGCATCTTATAAAACATATTGAAATACCAAGTCTCAGTCTTGCATGGCAAGAAATGTCATTATTTACAGATGAAATATACTCCGGACTGAAATTCCGTCTTCAATAATAATATTGGACATCACACATATATCTTACGTTGACAAGATGAAAAATTAGTATTTTGACATGATTTGAGGAATAGAACATGACAGTTTATCTACAAACAGAAACAATGTTTGACAACTCATACTATCAAAATGCTTTAAGACATTTATAGGACACTGAATGCCATTTCAGTATAAGAAAATAGTTACCTTAAGGAGGTGACTTTCATCTTTGTAACAAGCCACTCGTAGTTGCACAGCGCCTTCACTTTGAGAGTACCGAGGCGGTCGCTCTGAAGTAAGTGATACGGTAGTTCGACAAGCTTCCTCGTGTTCGGCTGACCGTCCAAGAACATCAGAGGTTGCGACGCCACCAAGCGGTCCCTCTTGCCGACCTGTTCGCCGTTGGTGACGAATGGTTTCTTGATGCCTGTGTTACACACAGTATACTGTTAACTCATGCGGGCAATGTGGGTACCAAGAAACGTTGATGAGCAAATATTTTCCTAAGTATGACAAAGAAGTGAGTTCGGCAAATTTTGCCGCTTTTGAACAACTCTCAACAGTGGATAGAACTCTGTATCTTACGCCCGATGTATTTCTCTAAGATTCAATTTTGCCGTTTTCAGTCTATAGAGCACCGTCTTATTTGTTATTTCCGTTGATAGTATATACTCAACCAATCTCTTGAAAATTGCATTTACAAATCAAGAATTCATACGATAATGTTATGCCGTAATACTGACAATTTACAAATGTATATTAGTCTATATCGAAATGTGCATGGTACACGTCGTATATGATTTTGGTTTGTCGACAGTGATGTTTCTGCGCATCATAGTGGTAGTGCAGCTGATATTGACAAAGACGAGTTAAAGATCACATCCAACAAAACGATGAGCAAAAACCTACGTATACGTCATTCTAGTAGATATACTTAGGAAAGCTTGAAAATTGACCAAGTACTGGAAACAGTGCGACGTTTTTATGGCTACTGTATGCGGTTATCTTGGCGTTGGCTACACTGTCAGCTGAAAAGTCACACCTGCGTTGAAAGTGCGCTAGTATATTTTTCAAACGACTGGTTGAGGCCATCGAAAAACACCAAATAAAAAAAATTTGGTCATACAAGGACTCAAAATGATCAGAGATATTCAACGATGTAAACCAGGAATCAGGAATTAAAGGGACAAAGTCGGCCATTTTTCATGAATTTTGTTTGATACGAGATACAACTTATATTGTTTGACATGTTGAAAGATCCTGAATGAATGGGTGACCATGCATATATTCGACCCCGGTTTTTGACAAATTAAATGAAACCATTGCGAAAATGAATGAATGGTCTTGACCGTTAATTCATTTTCACGATGGTTTCATGTAGGCCTGGTCTCCCTATCGTGCCTAAAACCGGGGTCGAATATATGCACGGTCACCCATTCATTCAGTATCTTTTAACATGTCAAACAATATAAGTAGTATTTTGTATCAAACAAAATTCATGAAAATGGCTGACTTTGTCCCTTTAAAGAAAGTACTGCCGACGTGCCATTCAGGCCGCACATGCCAAAGCAGAAGCCCCGCACCATTGCTACATCCTCCCCCGCAACGGAGATTCCACATCTCAAATGCTCATATTTTTCTTGAAAGTCTGATCTTACCATTAGCCCAGACTCCCAAGAAATAGTCTGCAATATTAGAATGCAAAATTCGTCTTTTATCGGGCGAGTCCACCAAATAACGGTTGTGGACGATTTGCCTGAACTGCCCGTCACACCAAGTCTTGGTGAGCACGCCCTCTACGTTATGGTCCGTCAGGTACGATCCCAAGTCGTTGCAGATGCGTATCCGTAACAAAGGCGGAACTCGACGAACGGAGGGTACAGACTCCCCGTACACTTCATTCAAAACGTCATCATCTAACGACAGAATGTCTTCAAGCTCGTTTTCAGTCAATCCGAATCTGGCTATGATAAAATGAAAAAAAGGAAGTACTTATTTTTATGATTCATAGAGGTAGCCGAATCATTAGTGAGATGACAGACTGCCAATTTGAAGCGACGTGCATGTTTTAGACGCAACACAGTATTTCGATGCTACATAAGATACGACACCCTTTTTGTACGACTGTTCGAAAGAATAATACACATATTTAGCAGGTAAAAACCATCGTACAGGCCATGTCACACCTTCACGATTTAGCCATGCAGCGTATGCCAACGACGTCGAATACGTTATGGGTACGTGTTGTATAACGCTGAAGCACGCTAGTATACGTCGCAGTACGGCGATATGTCGTCGAAAACTTTTGTGCACACACAAAACTTTTCGACGTATGCCAGCGTATGGCTCATACGTCCCGCACACGCGGGCTTTACAATGTAAGTTTTCGTTAGGTTATCCGCTCGTTGACACACGTTGACACACGTTACTTGTGAGTTACTCATAAGTCGAAATGCGTCGAGATAATTGTCTAGCGTACCCAAAACGTATTTTAGCCAATGAGTACGTTATGAGTACGCTGTATATACGCCCAAAATTGAAAATACATCTAGCAAGCCAACGTTTTAGAAAAGTTTTGATAGGTCGGCATACACTTGCTAAATCGTCAAGGTGTGACAGGGCCCTTACTAGTATCGCGATTTAGCAAAATGCCCTCAAGTTTCGAATATGACGTAAAATGTCTGTACTTCGGTACGGAAAACACGTCCTTCTAACCCGACAGTGTTTAAATATCTTTTATAATTGCTAAAACTGGAGTCTATCTTGAGGAAAAAGTTCATTTACAAGGACGATGCGTGGACGTACGATAGTCTTCACGGTAGTCGTGTATTTGTATCATTTAAACGCCGAGAAGAATACGGAGTATCATAACATTCAATTGGGTTCGTTGGATAATTTATGTAGAGAGAATTCTCAGTTTGCACTTAAAATGAAAGGATTTAAATGCGCCAAAATCTCTGACGTCTTTGTGCACTGCAGTTGTTTACTATGAAAAAAAAAATTCCAGTCCATTTAGTGTCACTTGGGAGTGCTTAGAACACGATTGAAACTAATTTGGGATAATTGGATTTTCATATTTTCCAAATTTCTCAAAAGTGTTAGGTGCCGTATAGCTGAATGTTGCAATATTACAAATTACTCGTAAAAACAAGTGTTTAATGTAAAAAGAAAAGCAGATGAGCTTACATTTGTAGATTAAATCGGCATTACTTCACCATCCAACTATCCCAAATTAGTTCCAATCGTGTTTTAGTTAATAACGCAATTAAAGAACATGCCAACTTTCACGGTTGGTCAGTAAAAACCAGGTTAGGTATACAAGCGAAACAAAAACTATTTATATCGGAATCGTTTCTGTCCGTGCAACTGCAAACATTGAGGACATCGTTGCCGGGCACGAAGTACAAGCTGATTGAATAGATGATAGAAAATAAAGGAACAATTCAAACATACCAACGCTTAGGTAGCCGAGCATGTGACTGACAAGTACACGGCCGTACAAACATTCCAATTTCTCAAACAAGACATTGATAACTCCCTTAAGGGTCATTTCAAGCCAGGTCTCTTGTAGCGGGCTGTAAGACTTCCAGTTTACCGCTTCGTTCGTGGCGAGTTTCACGTACAGTGGATATGGGAATCTTTTGCACGCCGTAATGATGATGCCCCATTGCCGCGCCGTCAACGTTCGATTCTTTTCGGCCAGCCATCGTCTCGTCAACTCGGCTATTTCACTCTCCGTCAGACGTGGGATCTCCATCAGCGAAGACGTATCATTTATGTACTCCTTGTGTGAAGTGAGGGAACATTTTGGTTACGTTATTCTCATATTCTATACTCTACAGATAAACGAAAGACTGAAAACTTAACGGTCAGAAACGGTCAGAAATATTAGCATAATTTCATTACCAAGCGACGTATTAAAGATTCTCTCTCTCTCTCTCTCTCTCTCTCTCTCTCTCTCTCTCTCTCACACACACACACACACACATAAAGCTTAAGAATTCTTATGCACTTGCTACCAAAATTAGTTTTAAACCAACTTATAGATATAACTTTCACTTGTCGACGTTCATTTCTAGAAAAAAACGCTCTGGCATGGTTGTATTGCGCAAGGGACAGAAAATTTGCACTGCATAGCTTGAAAAGGCGATACTAGAAACATATTGTCATCAAAAGCTGTTTTACAACAAGTATACGTCGTGCGAACTAACCTTTAGGTCACCTATAGTGTTGTTTGCGTCCCCGAGAGACGTGCTGACGATAAGCTTGACGTGACTGGGCAGTTGGATTGGTAACCATGACAGCCGGCGCGCTGAGCTGCACGTCTCCAGCTGGCATAGGGAGTCCAAGAAGATCACGAGGGGGCGCTTGTCGTTGGCCAGTTTTAAGATGCGAGGAAAGAGTTGTACCAAATCATTCAGTTCCTGAAGGGAAAAAAATCCTATTCAGAAAAGCAAAAATATCCAAACTGGACTGAAAACTTATCAAGTTAGCATTTTAACATCTGCTTTCAGAAATTTAAAACTGTGTTGTTGCTGTATTGGTAAAGTGTATGCGTCCTGCCGATTTTGAGGGCATATAATGTGGCAGTGTTTTTACATCTGTGTCTGTTATATGGTGAATATTCATAAGAGTCTTCCCATAACTTTACATGTTTACTGACAAGACTGACTATATGCAAGTATCGCTGTCGATCTGAAAATACCTCCCGAAATAATCATGCAACAAACACACCTTAGTTGCTAGCACGACCTCATCATCCCATAATTGCACAGTTAAGTGTATCGACTGACCTCAGATATTGCGTTTACTTGTCCGTAGGCGTCGCTGATCTGACAGCTCAGGGAAAACAAAAGTTTTCGTAGAGAGCTGCTTGCTGGAGAGGTGCCAAGAAACCGCACAGCTACCACGGCCGCCGCCTTGCTCGGCACCCATTTGTGAGCGTACCTGGTTGCCATGGCCATCAGTGACGTCTTCCCGATGCCAACTGCACCGTAGAGAACTAATGGACTCCTTTTGTTGCCTGCCACGTAGCTTTCGACGCTCTGCGGAGAAATATTTCGGATGCAAAGTCAATTAAAATTAGACGTACAGTGATATGTACAGATAGTTAGGACCTGAAAGTTAAGAACCCGTCAACGTTTTGATAAAATCCACTGCAAATAATAGTCACTTTGCACTGAAAGAAATGTGAAAACACACCGACCATAACTGTTATACGTCTTCAGCTTATTCACTACACATTTCAAGCTTTAAAATAGAACTGCACATTTCAATTTTAAGGGGATGGGCATCATTTTGTTTTCTCTGCAAGGCTGACTTTTTGGCGGGATGAAGAATATTCAATGTACTATAATTTTTACTGTATATTCTTCAACATCTTGATAGCAAATTGAAGGGTCCAACGACCTTTATACATAGGTCACGTCGACATTGAACTTTTTACCTTCAGCAAATCCTCTCGTCCAACGAACTTTCTGCAGAGCTCTCTGCAAATTCCAATATGGTGCCTTATTTCGTGATCGACCAGCGTCGGGTTGGCACTGCCGCCGACATCGCGCTTATCGATGAGTTCCGGCACAATCATGTGCTCGATTCTTTCCCCCACTTGATTGCACATTATGTCGATATAGTGCATCTGTATGGGAACTTTAGCTGGGTCGATACCTGACAAGCAAGCAAACAAACACACACACTCACAGGCGGGAGAAACTTGTCGCAGACGGCACTTTCCGTTATCGATCAATTCGGCTCAGGCATATCTGATAACGAGTCGCAATTTAACGCTCAAGACTGCAGAATACTCAGCAAATCAATGCTTTTCAGCGAATTCGTGAAGAATCGATGCTTTTAAATGAATTTGTAGAAACTAATTTAGTTGCATGTACTTTTCACTACATTGACATTAACTTGGAAGGCAAACTAGCTTAAACTGAAACTAATTTCCGAGAACTGTAAGTTTTGACACCGGATTTCCAGTAGCCATATTGTTGTACCGATTTTCTCAATTCGTTAATATTCAGTTCACATTATCTTCTCAAAATATCCTGAGTTGGAAAATTGGTTTTTTGAAAAGAACTTTCCAAATTTCGTGGCTGACATTCCTTTCGTGAAACAAAATAAAGCCCAGCTATGAGATGTGAGCATATGTTTTGCAGGGAAGGACCCATATTGCCTGATTTATGCAATTGAACGGGCGGCTTCCTCACTGTTGCCGCTCGTGTGAAAGTCATTGAATGGCCCTATACAAGCATTGGGTTGACGTTGAAGCAGACACTCCTTGCCTGATCAAGCTGGCTAGAAATTAAAATGACGCCATACTGTTACTACAAATGTCATTTTGTCTGCAGGCTACACAAAAAGTGTACAATTAATAAATTAAGTAGTTAAAGCGAGATGCAACAAGTGAGTTTAAAACTTGAATATTTAGTGAGTAAAATAACACATACAGATAAAGTATTACCATATTCATTATGCCATATCGTTTTATATCTCAGTATATTGAAAGGACCAAAGCGACTGTTCAGGTGCTCTCTCTTGAACGATTCCAAGAGTTCTTTATCTTCTCCGGTGTCGATGAACTTGGACAGATTTGCCACCGTGGCCCTGTTCTTGCCCCTCAGCGAGTTGTCAAAACCCCTCCTGCCAATCACGGGAGTCGGTGATGGAGTCTGTTGGAACTCAACGGCTCGATGGCACCACAGTCCGCGGTCGGTCTCAATACCGTTCATGATTTCCAAATCTGTGGATGTGAAAAGAGAATGTCATGTTTACATTGTCATCATTACGATGAAAGGATATTTGATGTATGAATGAATGAATAAATAAATTAATAAATAAACAGACGAATAAATAAATAAACGATACATACATACATACATACATACATACATACATACATACATACATACATACATACATACATACATACATACATACATACATACAATAAAATAAATAATTCGGTAAACAAATAAATAACACTGAATCGCTAAAAAATTATTTTGTCATTATATCAAAGGCAGAGAAACGAATTAACCAATATTTACAGAAACATGAAATTCAATATTGCCGCCATTCCTGTGTTAACTCTAAATTAAAACCTAAATTAAATTTTCAATTTTCACAACATATAGTTTATCCATGAGCTTTAAAATGAGCCCCATAAGTGGTTGGCCAATAAGAATTGTCAAAAGTTTGAGAGTCCAAATATCTCTACCTATGAGCTAAGGCAATATTACAGTATTGTCGAGGTGTTAATATTCTCTTTAGATTTTCCTTTGTTAATTAATTACCCATATTTAGAAGAATTTCAATGATTTACCTAGAGGAGCGAGATGCAACAAGGTTCGATCTTTCTTCAGGGCACTTAGTGCAATGATTTTCAGTCGCAACCAAGTGAGTTGTTGATCATGATTTTCTTGGTTGGGTCCAGACTCTCGCTCTTCCATGGACAGTTTTCTACCGGCACCCAGTTGATGCTGGAGCACGTAGACCGGTGGTATCGCATTCTTATCAAGCCTGTACCACCTACAAAAGAAATAATTCGTCGATTGTCAAAATGCTGGTTATTAGATATTTTAATACAAATATGTGCACACACATCCGTATGTATGTATGTATGTATGTATGTATGTATGTATGTATGTATGTATGTATGTATGTATGTATGTATGTATGCATGTATGCACACATGCATGCGACAGACAAGGACGCGATGAGACTGAAATAACTATATTTACTCTGTATGTACACGCGGGCTGAACATCTTTAGCCGTTTCGTGTGAGCATCGGACTTGGAATATACCGTACGTTGACAATTGTTGGTAAGAGTGGGTTTTCGTTCAACATCTACCAATCTAAAATTGTTCGCCTTATGAACAAATAAGATCGATAAGAATTTATTATTTACCAAGTAAGCCGGTGGAGGGGACTGGCATATACTCACAGAGTGAAGTATTCCTGGTCCTCCGGCGGCACGATTTGCTTCAGTTTTTCAAACTCGTCTGCTGCGATCACTTTCGGGATAGGCCTCTCTCCTAATCTCTCTGAGAGGAAGATCTGTATGTTATGGAATTCGTAGTGGACAAAAGAAATCGTTATAAGCATATTATCAAAGTACGAAGTTCAGTATTTTGACCATGCAACAAGGTATGACGAGAAAAAACATGTGGCTGACCATTATCGCAAGCGAAACGATTTTAACGACTTGGATGGGTAGGCCTATCGTAATACAGGCAACGTTACGAAGGAAATAAGTCTAAACCTCCATCATTTGTGCAGAGAACCAACGATAAAAGTAACCAATCTTTGGCTTACATCCTGTCAATGGATGACATGATGGACGTTAAATATTATATCAAGCGACACCTGGAGAACACATTGCAAATTTCTTAGGTGGTCTCTCATATCTTTGTAAAGCAGCTGGACCCCCTAGCATTACATTGATTTGTAAATTCAGTGGAAGGCCCTGTCTTTTTCAGGCTTCCTAATATGGCTGCAGTGTATACAAGTCGGAGAGAGATGTATATGATCAGCCTGAAAGTGTACTTAAGTTCCCAAATTGTGAGATAACGAATAAGTTTGACTTTAAGCGGCTTCTAAAACAGTCGAAACGTGACTAAAATATTACTTAAAATTATAATGGCATTTTCTCTTAATATCGACTACAAAATAATGCGAAATTGATTAATTAATTTTTTTAACTGATCTGCGTTTCCTAGTGAACGGGATAAGCTTTGCCTCCGATTGCCGAAGTATGACTGCTATGCCTCGAGATGCCTGTCAAAACATTCTCTATCACCTGTGCACTATAGAGTGACAACCGAAGTAATACTATATTACATAGTTTCAGCCCATGTCTTTGCATGCGTTGTCTTGAATCTGTGGTCGTGCGCACCAGGCTCAGCAACTCAAGAGTGTAGGGTTGACAAAGCCTGAAACGCACGCCAAATCATATGCATTACAAGGGGTCTTCCCCTTTTATATTTGATGCGCATGACATTAGGAAAATTAGGGCTTAAAAGGCAGATTATCACCGTGACATTCCGAAAAAATCAGGATGATACAAAAGCGTAGAATGGTTGTTGTTCCTACGTGTAAACATAGGCCGATCTTAGGTACCTGGTTAGACTTGGTTCAAGTCGGTGAATTTTAAAAAAATAAAATCACTTATAATAGTTTCTCTTGTGTCTCTCCTATTTCGTACGAACCTATCCGGAATTTGGCAGCTACGCCAGGTTTTCCCAGCGATTGAATGCGTCACGTTTGAGTCTGCGCAGTAGTGAGTTAGTTTCTGCCGGATTCACCGGGTTGAAAACTCCGCTGTAAAGCGTTCACTCCACTCATGGCGTTCACCCTACTCATCGCGTCCACCTGGGACTAGTATACCTAACATGTTAGGTATATTCGTCCCAGCGTCCACTCACGCGCGCGTTTCACATGAAAGCAAAATACAAATCATTGCGTTCTACGGTGGCCCAAAACTACCTGTTCTCCGCATTCAAAGTCTGCGTCGCAATCAAATGTTTTTCTCTCACATATGTCTCTGCATTCAAAGTCTGCGTCGCAATCAAATGTTTTTCTCTCACATATGTCTCTGCATTCAAAGTCTGCGTCGCAATCAATTGTTTTTCTCTCACATATGTCTCCGCATTCAAAGTCTGCGTCGCAATCAATTGTTTTTCTCTCACATATGTCTCCGCATTCAAAGTCTGCGTCGCAATCAAATGTTTTTCTCTCACATATGTCTCCGCATTCAAAGTCTGCGTCGCAATCAAATGTTTTTCTCTCACATATGTCTCCGCATTCAAAGTCTGCGTCGCATTCAATTGTTTTTCTCTCACATATGTCTCCGCATTCAAAGTCTGCGTCGCAATCAAATGTTTTTCTCTCACATAAGCTTATGTCTCCGCATTCAAAGTCTGCGTCGCAATCAAATGTTTTTCTCTCACATATGTCTCCGCATTCCAAGTCTGCGTCGCATTCAATTGTTTTTCTCTCACATATGTCTCCGAGGTATGCCTCAGTGTACGTTATTCCGCGAAGCATAATTTCTATCGAACAGCGCTATTGACAACGACGAACATTGTATCAAGTTATTTTCAATAGATTATCGATCGAAAATTTGTTTGGACGGGCCGGGCGCTCGTGTGTTGAGGTCACGTCATAAACATTTCCACAATAACCCATATATTGACTGCACTACGGCCCAAAGGCGCCCCATTTTGTACGGTATATAGCGTCCCGAATTTTTGCCACACATACGTGGAGTGCGCGTTTGGAGAGTCAATTTCACCTCCCGCGTCATGTTGAAAATTTCGCCGTATTTCCTTGCTGCACATCTAAATATTAATGAAAGAGCAACAGGTCCTATTTCCCGTATATGCTGCCCTTACAATTATAATATTTTGGGAAGAATTTCACAAGGAAATTCCAAAAATACGTAAGCGATAAGAGACATATGCAAAATCAAGTAAAAACACAGTCAACAGCAAAACGATCTTCAACTCGTCATTTCATAAAAAAGAGGGAAACTAAAAAAAATAAAACCATAGAGTTTTAGTTACCCTTCATGATATGTGTCATACCAAATATTATAAAAAATAACAGCGAAATGAAAAAGTTAAACCAACGGTTTTTTTCAGATGTATTTTTCATTTTACGATGTGTCTACTCTGCTCGATTTCCCATAGAAAACAATTGCGTTTAATGTACAGAACAGACCGTACAACTATCGCTCGTTCAAATTTCTCAATTCTGAACCAATTATAGTGAAAAGTGGCACGGTGTTTCCTTGATATATATACAAAATTGCTGTCGTTTTAGTTTTTTCAATTTCTCGACGAAACTTGTTTTAGTTGCATTTTATTTTTCCGATCGCTGAATTTTTGCTCTTGCCCTCAATAAAATGGCGATCTTACAGCGTTTGCATATGCAGAATCAGGGTCTAATATTGACCCATTTTAATCGGTTAGCGTCTCTTAAATTATACAGAACAAATACCAGTCAGGTTGTTGTAATTTATACCAAATTTTGGCGAATATTAACTATGAAAATCCCAGTAAACTGCAAGAATAACACAGAACAGAGGCGAACGGGCGTAGAGTCTCCACTGTAATCGTGCAGTGAACGTTATCGATCGATATCCTTTTGTCCGAAATTGATACATTGTTGTCTCGCTCACTCGCATGTAGTCCCCCCCCCCCCCGTTCACATGGCGCCAAACTACGCCGAGGTGCGCCAAAATGTGCCGAAACGTACGTAAAAGTATCACCAAAACTAAAAAAATTGTCGTCGATTTAATTTCAGTACAGGAAACCAACGGATACCTTCAATGTTGATATTTAAGTGTATAAGTCAATATATGGGTTATTGTGGAAATGTTTATGACGTGACCTCAACACACGAGCGCCCGGCCCGTCCAAACAAATTTTCGATCGATAATCTATTGAAAATAACTTGATACAATGTTCGTCGTTGTCAATAGCGCTGTTCGATAGAAATTATGCTTCGCGGAATAACGTACACTGAGGCATACCTCGGAGACATATGTGAGAGAAAAACAATTGAATGCGACGCAGACTTGGAATGCGGAGACATATGTGAGAGAAAAACATTTGATTGCGACGCAGACTTTGAATGCGGAGACATATGTGAGAGAAAAAATTTGATTGCGACGCAGACTTTGAATGCGGAGACATAAGCTTATGTGAGAGAAAAACATTTGATTGCGACGCAGACTTTGAATGCGGAGACATATGTGAGAGAAAAACAATTGAATGCGACGCAGACTTTGAATGCGGAGACATATGTGAGAGAAAAACATTTGATTGCGACGCAGACTTTGAATGCGGAGACATATGTGAGAGAAAAACAATTGATTGCGACGCAGACTTTGAATGCGGAGACATAAGCTTATGTGAGAGAAAAACATTTGATTGCGACGCAGACTTTGAATGCGGAGACATATGTGAGAGAAAAACAATTGATTGCGACGCAGACTTTGAATGCAGAGACATATGTGAGAGAAAAACATTTGATTGCGACGCAGACTTTGAATGCAGAGACATATGTGAGAGAAAAACATTTGATTGCGACGCAGACTTTGAATGCGGAGAACAGGTAGTTTTGGGCCACCGTAGCGTTCACTCCACTCTCAAACATTCACAAATCACAGACTTGAACCAAGTCTAGCACCTGGTGCACGGGGTACAGATCGTATTCGGCTCCCCCGTTAAGAGGTATTACGCTGAGAAACACACCGTGATAACACGTAAAGTCCTAGCCACCATACAGATAAAACATTCGCTGCACTTACCAAAAACTGGGGTCCCATCGACAGTTGTTGACAGCGTTTAATTTCGCCGATAAAGCTCTCCATGGTGACGAGGTTCTCATAGGACTCTCTGCTCAAGCCAAACTTCAAGTCCACCGCCTGAAACTCTATTCCTCGTTCCCGACAGAATGTTCTAAGTTTCGGATAGACTCTTTCAGCCAATGCGTTTCTCTCAAATTCAAGATCTCGAATGAAATAGAAAACAATAGTTTCCCTCTATTAGAACTTTGCTGTATTTTTGTAGTTGTCGTTGGGGACAATAGCCAATCCCAGTGACAGTAACAACACGAAAATGTTTATTGTACTCACAAAGACGTCAGACTGAAAGTTCCAAATTGTAAATACAGCATCGCAGTTCTGACACTGTGTGCAATTTATTTTAGAGTGAAGAAAGAGATTCAAAAAGTACTTCGGGATGCTACAACAAAAACATATCTAGTACATAAACTTACAATTCATGGTTGCTCTACTTTAGACAGAGTTACAGTATGTGTGTATACAATGTATTCTCACAGTATATCGAATTTCTAGAATAGCGAAGAACAGGAAGGTCTGATAATATTAAAATATCAGCAAAGACTGCCAATGCGTGTAACTCTATCTTAAAGGCCCTATAGCTTTAACTTTTGATGATTTTTCACCGTTTTTGTTCGTAATTTGAATGACAGTTTCTCGTTCTATTTCCTAAAGCATGTTGATATACTATTTAGCTTGTCAATACAGCGCCTATACGTGTAAAGTACGCTGCTGTTGTTTACGTTGAATTCTAGTCCGGACCAGAATTCACTTGTAAACAATAACGATGAAATCTGCACATGTACGGGCTGAGTTGACAAGCTAAATACTGGATATCAACGTAAATTTGTGAGAAAAGCATGAAATTTATCTGACATTAAAAACTATCCACTGTTGATTGACCAATCAGAGTGCTCAATTCAGGGTGTTTTATTTACACGTAAAGCCCTGGTCACCAAATTCCAGAAACGAATGACAGCGCCGTAGTAAAGTACTGTCCAATCAAAAGTGAACATGTCATATTCTGTAGACATCTGGTACGTTTTAATATTCAAATTTGGTAATACAGCGGAAACCAGCTGCAACACAAAATCTGCTGTGCCCTAGGGCATTTATATAGGCATGTGCCCTAGGGCATTTATAGGATGTTCCATTACATTGGAAGGCTATTTCACAAATAAAAGTTTTAATTCATATCCTAAACATGTTACATTGACAAAGGGGACGGTTGACGTAAATACATTGAAAACGAAAATATATCAGTTAGGGGCGATAGTTTTTAAGTCGGATAAAACCCTCATACTCGGGCTCTTCTGTTATATAAAGTCCAACCCTACGATAAAATGTCTCGGCCTGCGGCCTCGACATTTTATCGTTGGGTTGGACTTTATATACCAGAAGAGCCCTCGTACTCGGGCTTTATCCTATACTTAAAAACAAAAAATGACGAAAAATATCTCATAAATGCAGCTAAAGCTAATGACCGCCCTGCAAGTACTTGGGCAAAAGTTGCCGGTTCCCCAGTTGTCTTTGGTTTGAAAGAGGTTAGGCACCAACATGAACATTTACTTGATATTCTATGGAATCGATCCTGTGTAATTACTAAAGAGCAGCGAATGGTCCTGCTATGTGAGGCCTTTAAGTTTGCAGTCTGTGCCAGTTAACTTGTCAGTAATGACATTCCGCCACGTACCATGGCATGTGTTGCCATGCGGCGAAATGGGACTCTGGTTGAAACCACTCCAGTGAGAAAATCTACAGATTTCGGTTTATGCAAGCATCCCAAGTATAGAATAGCACGAAGGGGCAACATGTTTGCCATTCTTTCGAAACTTAATACTTCCTTACCTTCGAAGGTGGAGCCGACGAAGATCCGTACCAGCCTCTGACGCTGGGGTCTGTAGGCGTCAAGGTGACCACATAGTAAGTCTGCCCGAATGTCCCTTGATTCAGGGAGAAAAAAAGATTTAAATTCTCAATAGTAGTGAAAAACCGAATAAAAGATCGAGTCGCCCATCAGTATCCATCTTGTCATGAACCCGCCAATCAATTTGTTTGTCACAATGCCACTAAGTACATGTGTCGCAAGTCACCATCATTTAAAATTGACAAAGTCCTAATACAGTTTCTTCAAAGAGTCGATCAGTCGCATACCTCTCGCTACAGGGTTTATGACTGAACCAACACAGCTCATTGATTTGTCTCGAGCTGGGCAGTACCAGCACAGTAAAACATCAATCGGATACAGTAGTAAACAGTTATATTACCATATGAACGTAAGTCTTTTTATACAATAATAACGAAACAATTTGATAAGAAGAAAACACCATTCTAACAATATTGATAGCTCTTCTTCCATAGCTCTGCGCCGCATTGTTCTAGATGACTTAATAAATAAATAATAAATTACTAAAAAGTCAACAAATGAAGTAACTGATAGAACGTATATCCATCTATCCATCCATACAAACACACACACACACACACACACACACACACACACACACACACACACATCTACCTACCTACCTACGTACATACATACATACATACATACATACATACATACATACATACATACATACATACATACATACATACATACATACATACATACAAAAATGTAGAATAAATCCATTTTAGTCTCTCAGTACATTGAACGACACGATAACTCAGCTGAAGCAACTGTAAAAGCGACGGGTATCGCCAATTGTGGCTGTCTTGCAAAGCGTTATTTCGAAGATATGTTACCTTACAGGGTAACAATCTACGTAACTTTATACCTGTTTGCGCTATCTATACTACGGTCTTAAATTTGATCGCTGCAGTAGATTTACATTTGTTTCCGAAGGAAAATATTCTTGTAGTGAGCTCGAGAATTCAACAAACTCGTATTCTTGCCAAGATTAAGCAAAACGCCAACCTCCGGTGAGGGACTGTGATCAAAATCACCTTATCAACATAATAGATTTGTTTTTCATCGTGCACTTTGGGTGATCGTATTCAATGTCGAGTATATATTTTCACCCCGTGCAGTTCATTCACGGCACTACTGGATGGCCTAGGATCTATTGTCCATTCCTCAGACAAAGTAGAATTTTCAAATTTCCACTGTTGTTGTGACGAGGACGACAGCAATCCCTCCTAAATTCTAACATGGCACAGTTATATTGACTCTACTGGACAATCAATTAGGTTACCATATGATTATCCGTCATGGCATTTCAGCGATAAGAGCTCTGGGCCTTAGGGTTGAGTAACTGTAAATTCACTTGAGGGAACTGTGATGCGTATCACGAATTACAATTATACATTTTTCCTGCTAGGAAGAGGACTCTTCATAAATTCGCACAAATAGGGGAGACTGACTTTAAGGTGGCTGTTTGCTTTGCTGGCGGCCGCACAATGTCATAAAATCGATATGTCATAAAATCGATATTAACAGTAACGTAATTGATCTCACCGTTCTGACGTGTCATACTTTGTCCCATAATTCTATGTCTGGCGATAAAAGCTTTGTGTCTTTCAGCAGAAGGACTGCGAGCATTGCTACCTGTAGGACTACTGCTGCCAAACAGTTTGACTGTTGGTCAGTAGGCCTAATTTATATTGAACTACGCAAGCCTGCCTTGAGGCATTTTTGATGCGTTCTTGGTCGATGTTGCGGTCTTTGAAGTCGAGAGACTGATCGTGCACCGGCTACCGGATTAAAAGCGTTTTGTGGTCAGGTAACAACTGTCATATTCACTCGCACCGTAACTGTAACCAGAAGAACACTTATGTTCATATTACTGCCTGACAGCCTCACGCTCAAACAACTTGTTCAGAGCGTCAAAATCCCATAACCCTATCGGACCAGACTGTATATACGTACCTCGGAAGTTTGCCGACACGCCTGTCGGCGGATCCAGGGCTGCTGACGCCGCACCCCATGATATCGGTGTCCTTACGCAGAGCTACGGATATAGTTTTTTGTGCCGTCGCAGCCTTCGGCCGCGAGTAATGTCGCTTGGTTCGCACAACGGCGGTTGGCTGCGATCTTCCGCGTCCATCTTGCATAGTCTCTGTAGAGTCATATTGAATGTTTGGGGTCATGCTAGTTGACACTGAAATGCCTTAACGACATTTGCATATCAAAGTGCCCTTTGTCCCAGTGTCGAATGCTTGGCTTAGGGACTCGTATCTCGTTACGACTGAAGAGCGAGAGAGAGCAACCTGATCGGGTAACGATTATACCATATTGAAATAGCCAAGACCGTGCATGGTTTCATCACCATGCGATCCCTGGATGGCAGCGTTTTCTCGCAACGTTACTATTAACATGGATTTGGCCGTCCATACAGTCAAACGTCGAGTGCCTATGTTAAAACCTGCTAAGCCGCGATATAATTTCAGCCAACTATAGAGCTCATTTGAAAGCCTGCGACCGTACTTAATTCGCTCCCGTACTACATGTAGAATAAATCGACCGAAAGAATGCTATGCAGTCTTTCAAATCTCTATGGCAGAGAGACCTGTAAATAAATGGTATGTCAAGATATGCCATTCATAAACTCGCGAGTTCTAGATGCAAGCTTTTTTCACTTTATTTTCACATTTCTTCTTCATTTCTTTATTCAGTCGTGTCCCTTACTTCTTTCTTCACAATACATGTAACACGGACGATTAAATTTTCACACAATAAGCGAAAATGTAGTTCACCTGTTAAAATATTGAAATGGCATTTCCCGTTCGAACTATAACTGAGTATCATTTACTGATAGGGCCCAAACTAACAATCAGAGAAAAAAAACGCTTCCTCGAGGGTCCTACGATTCGAAAAAACCAAATAAACACTTTTGTTTCTATGTCATTTGCATTGTGAAGTCGCTGTTAAAGCAGCACACGGTGCGCTCTTGATATCGACTGCCTCCACAGGTTGCTCACAAGCATTGACTTTTGAACACGATCACCTGCGGCGCTGTCTATGCTGTACAACAGGCTGACTTCGAGTCTTGGGTATGTCGAACTTCCCTGCTCGTACGAAGAGAACGTAAATTGCAGTTATAGATACCATAAAAACGACCCTGTTCGGAATATTCTTATAAGTTATTTATTAATGCGGTCGAAATTGAATGGATGCCCTTGTGGCTGTGCCCAAGCACGGGCCACGCGTCTGTCCCCTGTTTGACTCCTGTTTGCTAATGATTCTGCTGCATCAGACAGGTAGTATATTGTATCATCATGGAAGACGGTCAAGGCCAAGAGGTTCAGGGAAGTCGAACGCACAATATCCCTTTCATGTCTTCCGGCTATACCAAAATACGTTAAATTGTTCTGCCGATACACTATCTAAACCAGAAACATGGAATCGAATTTGATTTTGATCAAAAGAAATATATTGATCAGACCAGGGAAAGGATAACAGACAATGATTACACAAATTTAAGATCAAAACATATCAATATAGTTTACGGTGTTCTCAATTTCGGTTTCTATGTCGGAACGCTTCTACGAAATGCCTAGCAACTACACTTTAATGAGCAGAATCAATAACAAATTTGTATGAGCTTTCTCAAATAAAACTTTTGCCGAAATAAATTTAACATTACGGTACTGTGTTGGTGATATAGATTCACGGTTTCTATAGCTGTGTCTGAGATAAGCCGTCCTACTTTTACGACGGCATTCATTACTATGGGCCGATATTCTTGCAAAGTACGTAGAATTCGATATTGAAACATATATATTGAGGCAGTATCGTGTGCTGATCAGAGCACGTGGCATTGTCATTAGTTCCTCGCTCTGTCTAATTTTGACAGGAATATGGATACTTTTATCATCGTGACGATCATCAAGACCATTTTTATTGCTTCAGTTCCGTTCATAATTAATACAGCAGGTAGGCAAAGATTATTTAATTTCAAATGAAAAGCAGTTGCATTGTACATGTAGGCGTGGTGATGCACTGGGCTGTAAAATCGGTGACACTGATATGACATTGAATATTCAACGAAAGACAAGTACATAGCAAATTTGCAATTAGCTTCAAACCTTCACTTAATTAGTCCAATAAAACTGAAATGTTGGTACGTATTTCTCAATTGAAACGTTTCACGCGTTATTTTGTATTCATGGAGAGGACACTTACAGTGATTGGACATTCCTTATCGCTTGACAACGCAATGCATGGAAAGAAAGAACTTGGCCTTTCAACATGGCAATTGTCACAAATGCAGTAAAGAATCGAAGGTTGTTCTTTGTCATTTTACGGGAGTTCAAATTCCTGATTGAATTTTGTGAAGATTTTGTAACTGTATTACGTAACTGTACCTACCAAGTCAATGCAACTGCATATAAAACTTAGTTGAAGAAACACGTTCTAATTTGTTTTAACTATTCGTAATACATGTAAATATTGGGAACCAACGAGATTAACGTGTAGCCCCAGCGTATAAAATCAACTAAATAATATTAAAAGCAGAGAATAAGCTATCGGGAAGGAAGATACGCTTTTAAATCCGATACAGTATTCTGCATTACATTATACTGGACAAAGATTATGTTTACGATACTACGCAACTGTGCGAATTTGCTATAACCGACGCATGCCCAGTCGTTCGCTCTAACCACAAATCATGTATGACGACCCATCTAAATTTTGGGAATGATTACATATTGTAGAGTAATCCACAGTGAAATCTGTGGGTAAGTGGGTAAAGAGTCACTTTATAATGCGTTTTATGAAAAAATTTACCTGATCACATTTTTTGAGTATCTTTCGTGTTTGTTTTTGCGGATAAAATGACTCTAAAATTATTAAATGTTCGCTATCATGGTCGTCGCATAGTTTTTTTTTCTGCCAAATTACACATTACATCTTTCATAAGATGGAATTGAACTCTTCAATATTATGTATTTGCAATATTGAGCTCTCCTGAAAACAAATATGAAAGTTTGCGAGTAGAGAATGTTATTATGACCATAAATGATCAATGTCTGTGAATCGCGTACACTTCAACTTGAATATCCCGACATCCTGAACTCTGTAGTACTGTAGTTACTGTAGTAGTGGATACCGCTTGCATGTTCAGAAAGAACTTGGTTGTCACCTGTATGTCACTAGTGGATACATGTGTCCGTGGTGGGCACGTGGGGCCACTATCTGTAGGGCCTTCATATAACCTGACGTTCGTTTGTGAAAGAAAAAGAACCATGGCCATGATGCTAGATGTTCTCCCTGAAAGTTCATTTTTACAATCCCAGTACATGTAGTTAATAGCTATGACCAACTCCCATTAAGAGCCAGAGAAAAGTAACAAAAATAAAATAAAAGGAATAAAAAATAAAACAAAATAACGTAAGGACATCTTCAGCACTCTATGTCGGACAGAGAAAATGGACTATATTTCCCACTTGTATACCCGAGAAACAAACAGGGGTGCTCCTTATGTGCTATTTATCAAACATTATCGCATACTTAGAAAGATTGGAGGGGTGGGGGAGGGATTACTTCATGTGTGATGCCTTAAGAGAACTTTTGACACGACTGTCTTCTGCAAGGAACTACGTACAGCAACAACGAGTGTAGGAAATTCATGGAAAATAACGATACATAGGAAATCCGGGTGGAAATATTTGGAAAAGTCGCCTGCCTCCAACTTAGTATCTTCGCTGATAGGTGACCTTGCAGTTTGTTGGCCCGGTATACCCTGCATCATATCTCCGCAAAGTCAAATTTTCACTTTTTTTCCCCAGAAATTTCCCAGGAAGTTATTTTATATTCAGCGAACAAAAAGTTAAAGACTAAATCAAATCCTAATGAGGAACACGCCAGCGTAACTCTTCGTCACTCTGAATCTATGCATAAACTGAAAATATAACAATGTGAAGGACAAATTCCTTTGTATATAAACTGTCATATATTTTTACCAAAAGATGATTTGCCTTTACGTAAATGACTACGTATAGTCGGACTTTAAGATTACAACATTTTCTCTAATACTGTAGTTAACCCTAGAAACTTAAAAAAAATATGTAGCTAGTGATGAATATTATTGAACACTCCACTGCTTTACAGAACTACATGTATGTTCTTCTACCTTCATTGCAAATTTGCATGGCAGCATTCTCTACCAAAATTAAGCCATCGTTTTTTACCAGTTTGGAAATTGAGACGTCCCAAGTAATGTCTTGATTATTATTTCTACAGACGGTGCGGACTGTCAAGGTGACGGGGCATTCACGATGAAGAAGGTTATGCTGGATAGCTCATGTGAGTGGAGCTATGTGGCCATCTCTCAACCCGTACCAACCATGTCTGCTTTCACCCTCTGTGTTTGGATGAAAAGTTCAGACACGCCCGGAAATGGCACCCTCTTCAGCTATGCAACTGCGACCACGGTCGAAGAAATCGATCTCCGATCTGAAAACGGTGATCTCACTTTCGTTATCAAGTCTCAAGCAGTGATCACATCCAATTTGGATATTTACGACGGAATGTGGCACCACGTCTGCGTGAAATGGGAGTCAACTGACGGACAATGGTCAGTGTTTCAAAACGGACAGACTGTATCTTCGGGCACTTTACTATCTGCAAATACAGAAGTCGACGGAGGGGGGATCGCCATCATTGGTCAGGGACAAGCGATTGTAGGTGGCGGATTCTCACGGACGCGTTCCTTCACCGGTGACGTGGCAAACTTCAACCTGTGGTCACAAGCTCTAAGTGGTCTCGACTTACAGGTTAGTTTTGAAATATGCACTTCACGTGTGCAAGACTGAAATTACATGTGAATAAAATATGAGATGATTTGATGAAGAGAGAAAGAGAGAATGTTATATAATCAAGGCAGACAGACAGATAAACGCAAAGATAGAATTGCAGAGAATAGTAGAAGACACCGGTCAATTGGAGTAGCTATGTAGGCTTTTGATGCGATTGATAAGTGTTCAGTTCGTTAGTTTATGTCTGTTTCATTTCGTTAGAAAATGTTTTCAGGAGACAAGTCCGCAGATGTACAATAATTGTGTAACGAATATTCAGGTGTTATACTTTATTTAATCTAGAATTAAAGACAGTGTACACGATCGATCAATGCTAGATCCCAAGAGAAATTCAAAGTTGTTGTCATTAAAAGCGGAAACTCTCAATGGGTGAGGGCGTTGTTAATTGGTATCCAAAAAATAAAGCAGATGCCAAGATGAAATGGGTGTCACGTGTGCTAAATACACCCGTGGCCACTTTAGTGTTGATCAAGCCTATCTGGTGCAAGCAGAAATTCTGTCTGCAGAAGGGTGATAAAACGGTTACTTTACCCTGTATCAGTGGTGATAATGATCCTACTATCGGTACCCCATGGACACGCCGATTAGCCTGAAATTACGGAGTGATTATAAAATACACTGTATACAAATGATGTTGACCACAGCATTTGCCCTATCAGTATTTAGTTTCAGGTAAAACTCATGCGTTTCAAATGCAGTCAGTGTTCCAGAAGATCACATATTTTGTGCCAATTTCAATATTGCAGTGAATGAATACCAACGATACTATAGCGTGTCTAGTAAGTGTCGTGTTTAGACTTTGTTCAGACGCGGAAATTGAGAAAATGCCACTTTGAAAATGTAGCAATTAAATTACAGACATCGCCCGTCTTGACTGCAAAACTTTCGAAATAAACATTCACTTGCACTAAGCCATGCTTCTTTCCTACAAACCGTGATAAACTTACTCCAATTTAACTTGGTACGGAAAGGTAAGAGTAAAGTACAGTCGGGGTAGCGTTTTATGTACATGTATTCACATGTGTGTAACCATGAACGACACTTTTCTCATCCCGGTTGAAGGGAACCTGTCCTGATACATGTATATCTCTTCCAAACTTTTCTGGCTCCCTCTACGCTTATCTTAAAACGGTCGCTCGCTTGTTTTTTGTAGCTCCTCGTGGTACCTCGCTAGATGCCAAATTGCCACCACAATGTCTTATATTTTGAACAATCAAGCTGCCCACGTCCTTACTGAAGGATTTTCCCGTATGATATTCGCGACCGTTGTTATTGATGTTCATTGTCGGAGTGCAGACTTACAGCGTGTCTACAGTGCAGTGTTGTGATCGATTTGAATTGGGCAGGCGAGACATTTTAGTAGAACGTTATCTCAATCCTAACAGTGGGGTGCCGATAGTGAACCTTACATTTATTACACCGACCACCACTTTGTTTCGTTTATACAAACAGAATTTCTGCTTGCACCAGACAGGCTTAATCAACACTAAAGTGGCCACAGGTGCTAAATATTAGCTATGCCTTATGAATTTGACGTCATATGCAGCATTTAATACGCTTCTACTCAAAATTCAGAAAGTGAAGTCTGCAAATCTCTCGTTCTCTTTTGTATGTCTCCGAAATTGTTTTGTTTTTCACATGGGAATATGTAAGAAATGGAATTGACATATCTTTATTTAAGTAATTTAGGTCCATTTGGTGCCAGTACAGCCTTTTAATCGTTTTCTTAATACAAATCACCTGTAAAAGTCGAAATATTCAAATACTAGTCATGAATTCGAAACTGACTATTTAGGCTTTTGCAAACTTCAAACCATTCTCTTGCGAAACAAGAATTTAAATCACTGGGTGTCGGTGCAAATTTCACTTTAGAAACAAATTACCTGACAGTTACAGCTATCAGAAATCCACAATATCCGCTATCCCGATGTGAATGGGGAAATATTAAATTTTGATTTTAAAAACACAAGCCATGGCCATAAAAAAACTTCATTAAATTCAATCGACTTCAAAGATGTCCGTATTAGTTGCATGTAGCAATGTATTCTTCAAATTATTCTCCGATGGTCCCCTACCATAAGGAATTTATACAAACCTTTTATTTCACCAGGAAAAAAGTAAAAATTACAACTCCTGTTTGTTTAATTCTGACAAAATAAGTAAACAATCATTATTAAAATAATAACACTGGGTAAATTTTAAGTATTCCTGAGTGAGGACCGTGGAAATAGTCCATCAGGACTGGTCTAGTCCATGGCAACAAACAGTAGAAATATATAGAGAGCAGAATCAAAATATGTCAACTGTAATGGAACAGAGAAAACGTGTCAGATAATCAAAGAGAAAAGAAAAACGCTTTTGAACTGACAAATGTTACTTAATGTCTGATTTAAAGGAATGTCTTGACTCTATCTCCTTCAGTAATGATGATATAGAATTCCAGTGTTTGACATCTTCATACTTCAGCTTGTGTCGTGTGATTCGAAGTTTTGTGGGTGGGACTCAAAGGGTACCATCGCGAGCGGCACATGTTGAATAATTAGGCAGGGCAAAGTAACAATAATGCTCCAAGCTTAAAGTATTGGAAAAATAATTATTCTTCAGATCAAATACAAACACTTATTCAATCAATTGGGCATAGTCACAACATTCGTGGTATACACTCGGCTATTCATTAATTGTACATTAGCCTGAGGATGTGCTATAGATTGTCTATTAGGAAAGGAAACCTTAAAGGGACTAGAATACCGTAATGATTAAGATCAGACCTGCAACTCTTATGAGCTCCATATCTACAGATAAATATTTCTACCGAAAAGCAGGATTTTCGAATTTGATGATTTGGCGTTCTCTTATTTTATCCCGGTAGGACATTTCAATAAATTGTTTCGGCGATGTGAACTGTGGCGATGTTATTTCCTGGAGTAGTTTTACACCTACTGATCTGACAAATAGTGTGTTGCTACCGTCTGATACATGTGGTAAGTCATCGGCCATCTTATTAATTGAAAATGCTAGTAGTCCTTCATACTTACATAGTGTAAGTCATGTCGACGTCAGCTATCCTCCATGTTTTACAGGCATTGCATCTGACACAAACAAAAAATACACCGGTGTTCGCTCTGTTTGAAGGAAACGTAAAGTTACTTGGTCACGAGGTAAAATATAACTTTTTGATATCTTGAATGTCATAAAAATTTCAAAAATGAAGTATGAATGAAGATTCAGGTTGTGATTAATTCTTTTATGACAAAACATTACTTTTAAATGTCACTTTCAGTGATGTTCTCTGCGAAAGTCGTAATAATGGCAGCCTACCAGGCTGAAAATTATACATGATGGCTGCCTTCATTGTTACCAGACAGAAGGGATACAACTGTATTATTATAAACATTCCTCGTAATGACCGTTATAATGCTGATCAGAAACAATCTCAGTGGTTATGGTGCCCACATTTGACTCTTCCTTGTCATGTATCGTTTATCAAGAAATGCCGAATGGGACAAAAATCGTGACTTATGACCATATTTGCATTATCTTATTCTGAAAAACAAACAAACAAACATCCAATTCCTTAATGTCCTCGTTTAAGAATGCTCATTGATGACAAATGAATTCTACACCAAATCAGAAATCCAGTTTCCAAAATACCATTGGACATAATAAAAAATGGACAGACTATAGTGACAAGTAAGGTACGTGATTTAGGGAAAAGAACAAGAAACGATATCTGACCAAGGGAACAAAAGTACCGATAAATACATCAAAATCTACAACCGATCAAGCTGTAAACTAATTTAAAGGTTGAAAAATAATCGATATCTGTTTCATTTGCAAGACGAGCCCCGTTCCTCTGATAGTAAAAATATGATTTATTGCAGGAAGTTCAATATTTTCGTGCAGAGAATCGATAGCTTTAAAGAAGGGATATCAAGGCGGGTTTCAGGGAAGCATTATCACTTCGTTCAATGGGAGCTCCACCATGATGGATTGTGCTCGTAGATGTGCTAAAATGAGCACGTGTCGGTCCATCGATTACAGCAAGGAGCAACAAGTCTGCCAGCTTAGCAGAGGCAGTGTAGGAAACACACCGGACATGGTATACTTCGAGGATTCTGCAAGATACGAAGTAGTAAACTCTGTAGCTGAGGTAATCAACGTGTGTAAGATTTGAGGTGGTGTCAAGTTGCACATAACACTGCGTATTTTGCTCAAAAGTGCTTTTGCTGCAAAAGATTCATTCAATTTTCATTCATTTGTTAACCCAAAATTATTGGTTGGGTTCACCATTCAGCATGACAGACAATCGTAAGTTGGATGAGAAAGTAGCGTAACATTTAACACGATTGGAACTAATTTGGGATAATTGGACGGTGAAGTAATGTCGATTTAATCTACAAGTGTTATCTCATCTGTTTTTTTTTATATTACACACTTGTTTTTATGAGTAATTTGCGATATTACAACATTCAGCTATATGGCACCTAACACTTTTGAGAAATTTGCAAAATATGAAAATCCAATTATCCTAAATTAGTTCTAATCGTGTTATTTGCAAATTCATAAAAATTACCCTATTTTCAGGCTTTCTTTTTCTCTGATTTTCAAAATTTTCAAATAACTCCACTCTAGCAAATTTGTTAAAATTTTCACATTATCTTCTTTAAATACGGTAAAACAAAATAACAATTTTGTTGGGTAATAAAGTTCTAACATTTTGAATAAGAGTGATTTCAATTTTGCTTACCATGATTATAATCACTTTTTTGGATGTAAGTCTTTCAACCTCTGCCATTTAAAAATAAGAATAGATGATACAAAATAAAATTTTCGTTTTTCCTGACTCTTACTGTTTTTGCCAGAAGAAGCGAAAGTACAAAATATAAGCAAAAGAACTCACAAAATTGCTCAGTCAGTCAGTCGCTTTTAGTTACCTGGTACACATCTCTGTATGACGAAGATGAGAATAAAAGACTAAGGATGTACACATTCCATTCATTTTCGTTTTGTTTTCAACGAAATAACGAATATAATTACACGATTAATTTCATCAAATTTCCTTTGTAGGCATCGAACGACGCGTGCGCAAGCCAGCCGTGCAGTGCGGGTGAAGTATGCCAAGCAACGTCCTGTGGAAAGTATGAATGCGTTATTCCACCACCGACGTGTGGTGAGTCAACTATGGTCTTATACTGTTACCATAATGTCGAATGCCAAAAAGCAATAATCTCACTCATTTTGCTTGCTGACCCGCTAAACCATTTAGCGTCCGAAGAAAAGTTAGTTTTAATTAATGAACAGAAACTGAGAAACATTTCGGTTATGTTCAAAAGAATGATTCAATGATACAATGATTGGCGAATGAAATCAGAACAGGGATGATACCTATTTAAAACATCATAACAAATAAATACAACAGTATATATATGTATACTTTAAAACGAAGTATTTTACAGGTAGACCAATTGAACGTCAGACGAATGGAAAATTGCACTTTTGAATTAGGAAAAGTTGAACAATGGCTAGATATGAATAAATTGACACTTTATGTTCAGAAAACACAATGGATGCTATTTGGTTCACATCACAATATCAAAAAAGCTGGTTCACCCATAATAACATTGTATAATCAGGTAATTGAACGGGTGGAATGCTTTAAATATTTAGGGGTCTTTTTCGACGAATTTCTTAAATGGAACGTTCATTTGTCATTGTTGAACAAAAAGATTTCTGCCCGTCTCGGTGTGTTACGTCGTATCAGACCGAATGTCGATACTTAAACTTGCACTTTGATGTACAACGCTTTAATTCAACCATTGTTTGATTACTGTGATATTATTTGGGACGGGGCAAACAAAACTGATATTGATAGGTTACAATCACTTCAGCATAGAGCAGCCCGTATTATTCTGAATGATTTTGCAAGAAACGGACATCATTTTGTTCTGGGCCACAGCTATTGGCTACTTTTGGCTGGAATACCATTGAGTCGAGACGTCGAGGCCATGTGTGTCACATGATGTTTAAATGTTTAAATTCCAATCAAGGGGACATTGTTCCACCATACTTAGAAACCCTTTTTGATTGCTATAAATCGGCACATCGTTATCAGACAAGAAATTCTCACATTCTTCCCTCTTATAGAACAACTACAGCACGTAATTCCTTTATTTATCGTGCAATAAATTATTTTAACAATTTACCTGCTGTTTTTCACGATATCACCTCTGTACGCCAATTTAAACAAATGCTTAAGAAATATCCTCCAGTGTGATTATGTGTAGGTTTTGCAGTATTGTATACATTTGGTATATTGCTGTCTTTTTGTTGCCACGTGATTTTTACTTTGCCTATCTTGTTATGTATATTGCTTTTTTATTCCCTTAAGTGTTATTTAAGTTTTATTCATTACAATGTTTTATTTTATTTTACACTGGTCCTCCCTGGAAATCAGTACATTTTTTGACTGAGGGAGCTAACCAGTATAAAGATGAATAAATAAATAAAAATAAATAAATATAAAGATGCAACACATACACACATACACACATACCGAGATAGTAAAGAGCGAGCTCAATAGCTAAGATTTCAAAATGTACTAATGCGATTAGAGATTTCGACTGGGCGTTTAATGAGGACATCTTTCAATGTAACCATACACATTACATGTTAGGTTACTTTCTTAACGAGTAACCGACACGATTTTTGCAACACGGAAAGCGGAGGGAACGGCACAAGGAAGAATATAAATATCTTTTGTCTCTGTTTATTACAATTCTACAGCGGACTGTGACAGTCCCGAGCAGCTTCAAAACGGATATCATAGTGGGGAGTACTATCATTCTCACATGGTCACCTTTAGCTGCAATCCGGGTCATACGCTGACAGGACCGACTGTATTAATGTGCGATAACGGTGTGTGGAACGACAGCTATCCAGTATGCCACGGTAATCTTACGTTTTGCAACCGTCATAACATGATGTCCAGGCATCGTTTTTAGATCAGTCTCTGTCACATCGTTCTTGCATTGAAACGACTTTCATTTCCTTTACCGTTTCCTTGTAAAGTAAGTTAATCAATGACATGAATGATACACAGTTGAAAACGTCAATACCAAGTCTCGCCATAATTGTAACTATAGGGCAACTTAGTCTTCAGACCAATTTATGTCTACCAGGAAAATCCAATCAGCCTATATTGTTTTGTAGGAAATGTGCGGTGCAAACAGTGATCTCTTCTCACCACATTGAGCACCAATTCTAATACCTTTTTGTAATGGAATGTTAACATCCAGCCTTTCAGTTTCCGGTTTATAACATTATGTTACTCTGTATATTTTCAGCTGACTGTACAGACCCTGGTACGCCACTCAATGGCCAACAATCGGGCAGCTATCAACACGGCGATACCCTAACCTTTAGTTGTAATGTCGGCTACACATTGGACGGAGCTGACAGCACTCTCTGCGGTGATGGTTCATGGAGTAACGCCTCGCCTCTATGCAGAAGTAAGTATTTCAAGTGAAGTAGGGCGATGGGCCAAATAAAAATATTAGCGTGGTTCCGATTTTATGCTATTTATAAAAATAGGATGAGTACGGATTTTTTTTATTTGCCATTTAAAATTTGTTTATTCTTGAGTCTTGCAGTTGTTCAAAACAACATAGCGGTGATAATACAGTCTCTTCACGGATTGGAGAGTGCTTTTATATCAGAAAGTCCAGGCAGAATAGCCAATAATGATAAACCAACTCATTGGCGTGCTAGTTTGATCACATACATGTAAATTAGAATGAACCTGTGAAATTCGTTCTCATCACCTACAGAATTTGTCGGAACATGAATCCCTTCTCTACTTTCAAGGGTTTTGAAAATACTCTGCATCTAAAAATGAGCCCTTACCTTCGTTAAGCTTAAGTATGGAATTCAAATATGGACGGCAGTATAGCTGGCTCAGTCGGGTATGGTAAGTTGCGGCTGATCGATCAACTATTGATCAGGATCATGTCTTTACTCAGCCCCTTTGAAGTCAAACTTCATTTGCCTTGGTGTTGAGGTTTTGTGGGAAATGTAGGATGCAAGAGATTTTCTTTACCCGCCACATATTGGGCACCAATTCTAATACCTTTTGGGAAAGGATAGGTAAAATCAAGCTTCTATTTCCGACTGATAACCAGATTGTGTACATTTCCAGGTGACTGTACAGACCCTGGTACGCCACTCAATGGCCAACAATCAGGAGGTAATAAACACGGCGATGCAGTAACCTTCAGTTGTAATGTCGGCTACACATTGGACGGTGCTGACAGTACTCTCTGCGGTGATGGTTCATGGAGTAACGCCTCGCCTCTATGCAGAAGTAAGTATAACGAGTTTAATAGAACGATGATACCTAGGTTTAAAAAATTCAACATATAATAAACTACTGGAAATCAATAACAATGTTGTCTTCATTTGCAGGTTTTTGTGATTGCGCTGAAGTTAAGGGGTTCGGCTTCACAACGAACGGTATTTATTACATCAAACCCGCGGGCATTGTATCGCCTGTTGAAGTGTTCTGTGACATGGCCACTGATGGTGGAGGGTGGACCGTAATACAAAACCACGTTAATAACTCAGTAGACTTTGCGAGAGATTGGCAAGGTTACAAAGACGGCTTTGGAGTCTTGGGCTGGGGTTACTGGTTTGGCAATGACAACATACACTACTTGACGACACAGGACACGTATATTCTACGGATTGAGGTCTCCGATTATTCCGGTAACGACATCTGGGCCAATTTTAATGCCTTTTCCATAGCCGACGAGACATCCCTGTACACTATGACGATCGGGAGTCAGCTTGATGGAAACGAGGCTGATCAGATGACGTACCATAACGGTGTCCCATTCTCAACCAGGGACAACGACAACGAAAACAACCCCGACTATAATTGCGGTGACTTCTTGGAATCGGGATGGTGGTACAAGCAAGAGTTTCTCCCGGGCCACAACGTTGCCTGTTACATGTCCGATTTCAATAAACCGTTCGTTCCCAACTGCCCTAATCCTCTGGGGCCAAAATACGGTGTCGGTGTTGATGGTGTTGAATATTGCCTTCGGACAACCAGCATGAAGGTACGGCCATCATTACCCATGCGGTGAATTACTGGGTGTTTGCTGTGCGTGAACACACACAAAAAGTCCGTGGCATGAATGAACTTGACATCATACAACATAACGTGGCATAAGTTAAAACATAATTAATACTCTATGATGAAAAAGAAAAGACGAGTAGAAGTCATAGGGATGTTTGAGAAGCAATTTTAGTTTGCGATGGGGAAGACTGTTAATGGTTAGGAAATCAGTTTTGCAAATGTCTGATTAGTAGATTTTGCCACGAAAACATTGCCCATAGAGAGTAACTAAAATGTGAATGATAACTAGCAGCATCAAGTTAAATTTGATATTTTATGTCTCAACGTTTGTTATTCTGCGTATCAACGTCATTCTCTTGTACGTAATTTTTTTTTTTTGAAATAAATGTTGAAATGCGTTAAGCATGTGAGCACAGCTTGAGTATGAATATGCAACAGTGTTAGTGTAAAAGTGACATTTCAAGTTACGGCTGGACTGAAATACAACTGCCAGCAATGTAAGTTTACACAACATATATGCAGTTTCTATTAATAAGGGTGAGAAGCAAGAGGTTGGAATTGATAGAAAGAGCGAAAAATACTGGAGAAAAGAGATTAAAATTTTATCTTTGTAGGATTCGACATTTTTTAGGGTATTGAGGGGGAATTTAAGACGAATTAAGAGTACAATAGCAATTCCCCCACCCCACCCAGTATTTGTGAATTCAGATTACCTAATTTTAGCTATCGCCATTTTTATGCGTTTAATTTGTACTGGAGAGTAAGTATGCACTCGAACTCCATCTGTTAAGAGGGCTCTACGTTAAAGGAGGGTGGTCGTCGGAACTCTGCTCAAAGGTTGCCAGGGATCCCTATGACCAATGTAAACATTGTATCTAGGCTACTTTGGCGAATGATGAAAGTTAAAACATGTTTGTTCACAACGAATCTCGTAAAATTTAAATGTTGTGGCTACATTGACGTGAGGCATATCATGCATGAAATACATTATTTGTAAACAAGAAAGTCTGCCTCACATGATATGCCTCACGTCAATGTAGCCACAACATTTAAATTTTACGAGATCTATCGACTCTATGGTAATTAGGGAATGATTTCTATCAAAATTGTCAAATGTAGCCTTAAACATACTGAAAATGGCAAGCTCTCTCAAGCATGGTAGCTGTAACTAAAATGTAAGCGGAGTCCTCGGTATGTTGTTATTACAGATCGCAAAGCCTTACATCTACGAGAAAAAGTAGGAAAACGTGAAATTTTGTTAGACAGTTTATGGACCATAATTCTCACTACTGGCAGAGAGCTTTTGTTCTGTGCTATGGGATCAAACTACAGGGCATTGAAATGCACTGTAGGTAAGAAGTCGACAAAGTTTGAGATAATTATCTATCACTTTAGCGCAAACGTAATAGTTTTCTTGGCAGAAAGTTGCGCTTGTACATGAAACTAGCAAGACTTGCTAATATTTTCATTTTTAGTTATTTCTGCTACGGAACTCCTAAAGAACCTAAAACTATCAGTTCAGTAATCTCAAGTACATATGCTTTACCTGTAGAAATCTGCCATATTGAAAATAGGGTCAACCGCCTGAGACTTTCGTGACTCACTTAGGTGGTAAAATCGTATTTAAGGCACCGAGAATCATAGAGATGAAAACGTGTATTGACATAAACTTCAAATTGTGGTCTGTACTTTCACCTTTGCAACGTTGAGGTTCAATGTTTCTACTAATTTGGGCCATTCTGAGACGGGAACACTTCCCGTACTCAGCTCAAGATGACGTTTATATGTCTTGAACTACAGTGCCCTCATCACCTCAAATGTTGCTTACAGTCGTCGGTCGACTGACAGTTTAGGCTTTAGGAACAACGTGTTGCTGATGGAGGACAAATCACATTTTAACTATGTCGATCCTGAATACTGGCACAGGAGCGTTAGGGAAGCCACTGGATGAAATTGGCTACCAGATAAACTTTCAACGATATTTTTAAACAAGTCAGTTTGACATTCCGTGCCCACGAATATTAATTTGATACCGACACCTACGATTAAGATAGATGCAACTTTGCATATATATTAACATTCACTAAACGTTTATGGATTGGCTGAAAAAATAATCGATAAATTTCGCTCACTAGCTCTTGACAAATCAAATAAACGGATTTCAAAAGATTCTGCAGTGAACTAAGAAGTTCAATGACATATTTTTATCGGGACATCACATCATTCCTGAAGGAGAGAATGGTATGCACTTCGTACACACATATACACACATTCATATCTAGAAATGGCCGAACCCTTTGCACATTTATAAGTGACTGGCGGGGCGGGGGAGGGAAGGTAAATAAAGATGTAATCGACGCCCCATCTTTTCCCAAGTTTGATTGGCAACTGCGTAAAATTGATCAACTTTAACATTCCCCTAGGTGCTATGGAATACAATGAGTTCGAAACGATCGTCTGCCTCTGTGCCAGCAGACATTTTCAATTACTTATGAATCGACTAGGAAACAGCCATTGGAAAGCTTTCAGTTGTGCTACAACGATTTAGTCTGTCGAAGTATTAGAAGGAAAATTAATCAATGTGTTAAACTCAAATGCCGCCACCACAAACACTGATAACGATACTGTCAGAGAATTCAAACAAATACCTGACATCTATTTTTTCTACCAGAACGGTGTACTGACGTAAAAGCCCATTGACAACTGTGTACTAGCCACTTGCGGTCATTGTCGTGTATTTGTGCATTTTGTACCTATCAACATTTGCTCCCAACGTCTTGTGTAGTTATTAAAATGTGTACTTTAATGGAATAATCATTTGTTCCTCGTTCAGTTCACGGCAGCTTTCTGAGTACTTGAAAACCTGTACAATGTTACCTAGGCTTCTGCGGTCAACGTTAACAACACTCTTTTCACTTATAATCGCAACCTTGCTACCGTTTTCAGGTAGGTAACGCTGTGCACATCCACTTTATCGACGACAAGCGATTTTTTAACAAAAGTAGACATCAGAATCAAAGGAAAATGTGTAGGGGAAAGGTCTTAAATTGTGGTATTTTACTCTAAAATCTCAGTATCTGGAACGTGTACACCACGGGAAAGCAATGTAAGTCAACAGAAAGTTTATCAAACACAGCAAGAAAACTACGGGCAAATTTCAGTACATGCCTGTAACAGGGTCTGATCAGTACCTGTAACAGTCCCTGAGGAATAACCTCTGTTAGATATCAGGTGTGTATGAACAAGTCTGTATCAGGCCTGGTATAACAGGAATGTATACAGTGAAGTAATTACTGAGTGTATCCAGTACTGTCACCACTTGACTGAAATACTGGTCTACAAACAATTGTGTGTCAGTATTGAATTTACAATGTCTGTTACAGGGTCTGAAAATTTGTCAGATTTCAGGGTTGTATATATTCAGAAAAATGGGCTAATTTTGATGACAGAAATGAATACAGGCATAATTGTGTGCACATTAAAATATCGTTGACTTTGTTACAGGTCTGTATTCACATTGCTGTGTACAGTGACTGTCCTATAAATACAGTGATGGGACAGGCAGAAATTTCAGACCCTGTCACAGGTCCGTGTCCACAACACACTGTCCACAGTCCTGTCCCCACAGCTCTAGATACAGATCTGCACATTAGCCCCTGTCACAGCAATGGGACGTCTTTGCTGACACAGACCTGTACCATGGGGTTGTGTTAGGGTCTGTACAGGGCCTGTCACAGGGCAATTTTTTGCTGTGAAGACGACAAGATGGAGGCAGTTGTGTTTGGAGTAGCGTTGCTTTCTAATCAAAACTCTTTGAACTACACAATAACTTTTTCCCCTACTTGTAACATTATAGATAGACAATACCTATCATGATCGCCAACACTTCTCATTCAATTGTCTCGTTCCATGGCAAATGAGCAATTTACTTAGCAACATCTGTAGTTGCTTTGCTGACAAAGTAATTACGTGTTAGTGACTACTCAGCGTTCTTACATGCAACATAAGTTATTATTATTATTTGTTTCGATCTATGCCCATACTGCAGTCCATTTTGGTGACATTTTGCTGCTAAATTGTGTTAGTATATGACAATGTTGGTCTACATGTATTACCCACGTCACTCATTAAGATATATATATATATATATATATATATATATATTTATATATATATATATATATATATATATATATATATATATATATATATATATATATATATATATATATATATATATATATATATATATATATATAGTGCTCGATATCGAAGCAGGTCATCAATGTAAACCAATTCAAACGTTACTGAAAGATGCAACCTGTGCTAACGTGAGAAATTTTTACGCATCTGCCAGCCAGAAACATGTTCTCTCACTGACAAATAATAACAAATGGATTAGTTTCTACCTGTAGACACGAAAGGAAATTCCTTTTGTGCAAACACTGAGAGAAACATAGCTATAAACATGACGTTGTCACAATCAGTCCAATGCATGCATACAACCATTGGAACTCTAGCAAGTGTCAAAAGAGAGGCATCGTTAAGGATCCATTTCCTGAGATAACATACGCAAGCTGTCGCCAATGTAAGCTTACGTGCACTTACCACGGACATAATTAGGTTAAATAACAGCCTTTTTGGAAAACAAACTCACTATCTATATGGTTGAAAATAAAGTCTGTCTGGTTTCCCTATCCCAATTAGAAAGTGCGGAATGCTTTGGAAATGGTACACTCGCCACGAAGAAGGTTATGTTCGAGAGTTCGTGTGGCTGGAGCTACTTGGCCGTTTCTAAACCCATACCAAACTTATCCGCATTCACGATCTGTGTTTGGATAAGGAGTTCGGATGCGTCAGAAAACGGCACCATCTTCAGCTATGCGACGATGACTTCGACTGATGAATTGGGCCTCTACCTTGAAAACGGTGACCTTATCTTGGTGGTGAAATCTCAAGTTGTGACTGGTGCAAATGCAGGCATATACGACGGTGTATGGCACATTGTGTGCGCGAAATGGAAGTCCGATGCGGGACGCTGGGCATTGTTGGTAGATGCACAACCGCTAGTCGGGGGCGCGCCATTTGCTATGGCTTTGATGATCGAAGAGGGTGGAACTGCTTTCATTGGACAAGGGCAGGGGGTACTAGGTGGTGGATTTTCAAGAAGTCGTTGCTTCAGTGGTGACATGGCAAACTTCAACTTGTGGTCAAATGCTCTGGGTGGTCCTGATTTGCGGGTGTGTTATACATACATACATACATACATACATACATACATACATACATACATACATACATACATACATACATACATACATACATACATACATACAGTCAGACGGACGGACGGACGGACGGACGGATGGACAGACAGATACCTATTGACAAAAAAATTAAAGTTACTTTGAGGATTCTGAAAGTCAATAAGATCATTCAATATTGACAATAGCTGTCATAAAGTGATGTAAGATGCAAAACTCAAGGATTACCGAGACATTTTTCCATTTGGACAGTTTGAAACAGTAGGTTTAGGACTCCAAAATTTATCATACTCTACTTGTTAACTGCTTTACTAGTTACAGAATGCGTAATCGGAAAGAAAACGAACATTTTTTGGGTTTGTATAGTCGTTTATCTTAATTTAATTTTGTAAAGGCATCCGTGTGTTCCATTTTCTCGCAGGACATTTCACAAAATTGTCTCGGTGACCTAAATTGTGGTGACGTCATTTCCTGGAATGATTTCAAATCGACAGATCTGACAAATGCTGTATTACTAGTTTCAGATACATGTGGTGAGTCATCTTCAGCAGAACATTTTAATAATTATTTACATTATCACTTACACCCGTGGCCACTTAAGTGTTGATCAAGCCTGTCTGGTGCAAGCAGAAATTCTGTCTGCAGAAGGGTGATAAAACGGTTACTTTACCCTGTATCAGTGGTGATAATGATCCTACTATCGGTACCCCATGGACACGCCGATTAGCCTGAAATTACGGAGTGATTATAAAATACACTGTTGACCACAGCATTTGCCCTATGAGTGTTTAGTTTCAGGTAAAACTCATGTGTTTCAAATGCAGTCAGTGTTACAGAACATCACACATTTTGTGCCGATTTCAATATTGCAGTGAATGAATACCAACGATACTATAGCGGGTATCGCAAGTGTCGTGTTCGGACTTTGTTCAGACGCGGGAATTGAGAAAATGCCACTTTGAAAATGTTAGCAATTACATTACAGACATCGCCAGTCTTGACTGCAAAACTTTCGAAATAAACATTCACTTGCACTAAGCCATGTTTCTTTCCTACAAACCGTGAATAAACTTACTCCAATTTCACTTGGTACGGAAAGGTAAGAGTAAAGTACAGTCGGGGTAGCGTTTTACATGTTCATGTATTCACATGTGTGTAACCATGAACTACACTTTTCTCATCCCGGTTGAAGGGAACCTGTCCTGATACATGTATATCTCTTCCAAACTTTTCTGGCTCCCTCTACGCTTATCTTAAAACGGTCGCTCGCTTGTTTTTTGTAGCTCCTCGTGGTACCTCGCTAGATGCCAAATTGGCACCACAATGTCTTATATTTTGAACAATCAAGCTGCCCATGTCCTTACTGAAGGATTTTCCCGTATGATATTCGCGACCGTTGTTATTGATGTTCATTGTCGGAGTGCAGACTTCAGCGTGTCTACAGTGCAGTGTTGTCATCGATTGAATTGGGCAGGCGAGACATTTTAGTAGAACGTTATCTCAATCCTAACAGTGGGGTGCCGATAGTGAACCTTACATTTATTACACCGACCACCACTTTGTTTCGTTTATACAAACAGAATTTCTGCTTGCACCAGACAGGCTTAATCAACACTAAAGTGCCACGGGTGTAAGTATCGACTCTGTATACTAAGAGTAATTAACTTTGTTTTCATCTTTAGCTTGACAGTAAGGTAGTTTTTAGAGGCGTTGGCACCTGCCTTACAATTCCAATATTCGCATTCATGTTTGCTGTTGCAGGTGTTGTATAATTATTAAGTAATAAACAACAGCCAGCCGTGGTACACCACGGCATTTGATCAGTTCACAACATACATGAATTGAAGTTGTCAAAATCGAGTGATATGTCCGTTGCTGAGGTGGTTTGTTGGTATTGTATCAAAATGTTAAAGGTATACAGTCACCTGTAATCTAAATATGCCCATATATGGACAAAGGGGCGTTCCTTGGTATTCAAAATGCCCATGTGAGGGCGCCACCCGCTTAAAATCTGTGATTGGTTAGATTTTCTCTTTCCATGGTAACTGTGCAAAATTGGAACAGGTGACAGTATACCTTTAAAGTCAACACGCGATTTTTTCTCTAGCTGAGAACTCGTGCCCGTTCCAACCGTGCTTTATTGCGAATGCATCTCGACCAATCAGATCGCAGTATTAGCGCCATCATATTGGTATCATGATATAACATTGATTATTGGTGTTGATAACTACAACAACAGCAACAACAACAACAACGACAGTACACCCTGCCAATATTATTATGCTATCATCAGAATTAACGCACTTGTCACTTTCGTAATTTTTCTTTCTAATAGGTAATTCTGCGCCTCTATGTAGAACTTCGATACACTTACGGAAAGACTATCAAGGCGAGTTCGTTGGTAACGTCATCACTTTACCGAGTGAGAATTCCGCCATGGATTGTGCTCGTAGATGTGCTAAAATGAGCACGTGTCGGTCAATCGATTACAGCAAGGAGCAACAAGTCTGTCAGCTTAGCAGAGGCAGTGTAGGAAACACACCGGACATGGTACAGTATGAAGATTCTGTTCGTTACGAAGTTGTGAATACTCTTAACGAGGTAAACACAGCGAAAATGATTTATTTTAATTTACTCGTTTTTTGCTGATTGTGTATCAAGCACTTTGCCAGCTTACAAAGAGATTCATATGTGGTTGCAATTTTTGACAAACTAAAAATCAATTACGCAAAACTGCAGTCTAGATTACCAAATATTACATATTTTCTACAATTTTCATAATTTTCAATCTGCTACTCTCAAGTTCCTTTGTCTCTTTTAGCAAATGTGCCATATATGGTCACTGAAAAACTGCTAAAGGGTATTTAGATGTTATCAGATTTTGCTTGGAAACTTTTATATCAGGCGCAGTTGCATTTTACATAGAATCGAGTAGAACGTACATACTGCAAAACGCTGAAGTGGCAAATCTTAAGCAGCTAAACTTGGATTTCGACCGTTTTCGTTGTCTAATCGTTTTACAAATTATATGACACGCCTTTTGTAACCCTGTAGTCTACGGGTCGCTTCCAGGAGACTTACGGAATGAAAGCTACGTCCAGTTCTCATAGACTTAATATTTAGGTTTTGAACACTGCAATCAAGGATATTGCATTCGTTTTATTATATAGTGCAAATAACTGTCAGCTAATCAAAAGCAAAACGATTCCTTATGGAGAAGATTGGTCATCAGACAAAGGCAGATGGTGCTGCCGTCATGTTGATGTGTCTTCACTGAGAAAAAGTCAAGATGCTTTGTATTTCAATTGATACCTTACTTAGTTTGCGTATGCGGAATGATTTCGCAGAGTCGCGTGGCTTTGAATCAGCTTTACAATACAGTGGACTACTTTGAGCGGTTCCGACTTCGAATTCAATATTCATTTGTGCAGTGCTAACCCTGTGAACAAAAACAAAAACAACAACAACAACAAAAATAATAATAACAACAATAACAAAAACACAACGACAAACGTTAATCGTTAATACCGATCGCAGACTATGAAGTATTGCAGATGTTTTTAATGGGCTGAGCATCAGACAGCGGACACTTTCTCGGCCGAAAGATTTGTCTTCAAACGCTTTTGTTAATTTGAAACAGGTTTGATCTAAAGGATGTTATTTGTTGGCAGAACAAGCTTGAGCTTGCCAAATGTATGAGCGATGTGGGCAAGAAACTATTTGTAACTTACATTAAGGTTCTTGTAACAAATCCTTCACTTCCTTCTGCTTGCTTTTCTCGTATGTTTCATTGGTCTTGCTCATTACAAGATGCAAAATTGACTCTTACTGTCTTGCTTAGTCACTAATATCATCGCGACATTATGGGTGACTTCATTATTTTTTCCATAAGGCCTCTGCCAATCCCTGTGCCAACCAACCATGCAATCCTGGAGAAATATGCCAAGCAACTTGTGAAGCATACGATTGTGTCCCACCAGTTCCTACATGTGGTAAGATAATTATTCAAACACTATAATTACGCTGCATCATTTTCAGAATGAATGATTTCAAAACACTGCTCATTTGTAGGCTTTTCAGAAGCATGCGAACTATATTTTATTTCCGAAGACATGGGTTCATTTTGTGGACAGTCAAAAACAGTCGGTTATTTCGGGAAAATGTCTGGCACTTTCTCCTGTAATCAATGCAGACGAGCTAAAATATCTTTTTTCTTTCAATGAACATCCTGTGTTATGTATTTACCGAACCTATTACTGAAATGTAAGAAGTTAAAAATGGAAGTTTCGTATCTGGCTGATCGTTTAGCTTGCATGATTTCATCAATATAATAAGCCATTTACGACTTTCTCTCAATCATGGCACAAATGAATCATTTCGGAGAACTCAAAAATATCAAATACTGCACTAGCTTTGTAGTTAACGAATTTTGTCCTATACACTCATCAGCTGAGATGGCATTTTTAATTCTGTCATATTTTATTTTCAGCTGACTGTACGAACCCTGGTACGCCACTCAATGGTCAACAGTCAGGCGGGTTTCAACATGGCGATACCGTAACCTTCAGTTGTGACGTCGGCTACACATTGGACGGTGCTAGCAGTACTGACTGTAGTGATGGTTCATGGACTGACCCCTTGCCACTGTGCAGAAGTAAGTCGTTTGTTTATTAGTGAAATGAAGAACTGAAAGTTAGTACGGTAAATGTTACATGTAACATGCCTAGACTCTGTGAGTTATTCTTGTTATGTCTTTCAGGTTTTCCAGATTGTGGTGCAGTTCTTGCATTCGGGTTCATATCAGATGGTATTTATTACATTAAACCAGCGGGCCTGGCAGCACCTGTCCAGGTGTTCTGTGACATGACGACGGATGGTGGAGGCTGGACGGTGATACAAAACCGCGTAAACAAAACGGTTAACTTCAAAAGAGAATGGCAAGAATACAAAGACGGCTTTGGAGTGCTGGGCTGGGGTTACTGGTTTGGCAACGACAACATACACCACCTAACGGCACAGAATACCTACATCCTTCGGGTAGACGTCGTTGACTTCTCTGACAACCTTATTTGGGGAAAATATGACACATTTTCAATTGGCAATGAGGCGTCTCTCTACACTATGACAATCGGGAGTCAGCTTGATGGAAACGAGGCTGATCAGATTACGTATCACAACGGCCAGCCATTTTCTACCGTCGACAGTGACAACGATAACAACGAAGCTCTCAACTGTGCCGAAGAATTCATGTCGGCCTGGTGGTACAAGAAAGGTATTGTTCAGTCCACAAACATCGTCTGTTACTCATCAGACCTGAATAAGCCGTTTATTCAGAATTGTCCCTTGGATGAAGGTGTAAGATATGGAAATGGTATTGGGGGCATCAGCCACTGCGCACGTAAGACAAGTATGAAGGTCAAGGCATGATTTTCTATTGGCTGGTTGCCAGACGATTATGGCCAAATGTAACAGGTTAATAGCAAATCTTTATGATTGTTTACTAGAAAAGTTGGTGCAAGTTCATTATCGACAGTAATGTTTGCCACCGAGACGATATTACGTTGTACGTAAATATTGTGACATTCAATAAAGTCTATAAAGTGTGTTAATTTCTCTACTTCTCTGTTTTCCTTGTCTGTTGAATATATGGTATCATATTAAAACAGCGTCTTTGCGCAAGCGTGCATGAGTTAGTGCTTTTCATACAACTTATTTGTGCAACAATATAGTGTCTTTTTGCTTCAAGGTATTTATCGGCAAGTTTTCTTACAAATACAAAAATGTCCAATCGATAGCCTGTTAATGAAAGACTTAAGGGAGCCTTCAGTAATTACAGAGTGGTAGGCCGGAGGGGGGAGGGTCACTTTTTAGAAAACTGTCCAAGATGGAGGGTCGCTTTTTATAATCTATCATTTTAGGGGGGTCACCTTTAACAGAAGCTGATTTTACGGCCAAACCTTCGATTGTCCATGTGATATTTCTTGAATAGGAAATCACCGACGAAAAACACCGATTCTTTAAATACATACACATTATTCACAAGTCTCACAAGCGAAGAAGATGCAGTTGTATCCTAAATTAAACACATTAAACATTAAAACTGATGAAAGAAAGAAACAAAACATATGAGACAGGTGTAAGGTGTATATCAAATATCGAACGTCTATAAATGCACAGATGTTGTTATTATTTTGGAAAAAAATATTCATAGTTTCTTCATAGACGACCAAACATAGTGAACCAATATTTTGGTGAAATTCCAAAATCAAATTTCTTGCACACACATTGACTTGTAACCACAATAGTATTATCAAGTACATTTATACATCCATAAAATTAATGCATAGATTTACCTAGTTTTTGGACTGAAAAAAATTATTCATAGTTTCCTCATGGACGGCCATGTATAGTGGAATCAACATTTCAGTGAAATTCCAAAATCAAATTTCTTGCAAACACATGGACTTGTACCCACCCTAGTTGAATCAAGGACATTAATATGAATAATCAGGCGTACATAAATACACAAATTTACCTAGTTTTGTATTGGAAAGAATACTTCATAGTTTTCTCATAGACTACCATGTATAGTGAATCAACATTTTCGAAGAAATCCAAAAATCCAATTTCTAGTACACAAATGCTAGTTTTTAGTTCCCACTTCAAGCAAAGTACATTTACAATTATTATCAAACTTATATAAATGTACAGATATAGCTTGTTTTGTGGCGGAAAATTGTGAACAGTTTGTCTTATAGGCTGCATGTATTATGATTTGATATTTTTGGGTGAAGCACTGTATCAGCCACATCTTGCCTTTTTATAGTTGTACAAATGGTGACCCTCCCGCAAATGTATAAAATATCATGTTCCTTCAAAAATGCTTGCGTGATAAATTGAGAACCCCCTCAAAAAAAAAACGCCAGCCCTATTCCTGTAAATCTTGTCCCTAACTTACATAATAAGTAAACCAATTGTTAAATCAATTAGCTAATCTGTTTCTGTTATTCCTGGAGAGAATACTGCAGTGGTTGCGGTATGCTCAACTTTTAGAATGTCGGACAGGGAGGAGGGTCACATTGTAGACAAGAGGATAGGGGAGGGTCACATTTGACATGTGACGGTACAGGTGTGCACGGAATTCCCCCGGCCCACCGCCATTAATTTCTGAAGGCTACCTAAATTGAACCATTAGGCATGTCAGTTTCAATTATGCTCGAACTTGTAACGTCGTCAACAATTGCCATGCTGTGGGTCGGTACGACGGACTCCACTGGATGTCGTCATGTCAATCCGAGGTAAAAGAAATAAATGTACATCAAATTTAGTAAGAAATAGTTGGCGATTATGAGATGTTTTTCGAAGAAATTTTGATGCATTAACGGTAAGAGCGTAAGTATGGAGAGACTCGCTTGTCACTTCCCGTAGTACAATTTTCACAATATTCAGTGAAAGAGACAATCTGATTAAATCATATGTAGCGAGGGATTCTTTTTACGTCTTTATGCTCTGCGATTCTCGTTAGCTGTTGGTTCATTCAAAGGGCGTTATGACTGAATTAGTCCAGTCAAATAGGGTTAGACCCACCACCAATTGCAATAGAACTTGTTCTTCAGAATGCATTTTGAGATGTACCCAGGACAACATATCAAAAGTTTACTCGAATCTACCTTGGGGAAATATGTCTAATTTGCATAAATCAAATATGGCTGCCAGCCGTCCTGCAAAATAACATAATTGGCTTTCTATCACATGTTGAACAAGCTATTTCAGTGATTTCAAAGTCTGACATTACGTATTTAGCACGGCGAACACTCCTACAAAAGACATTTATTTTCGGTCATATAACACGTATTAAACAAGCTATTTCAGTGATTTTAAAGTCAAAAGTATATTTCCATGGCATAGACAAATTTTAAAATAGATTGAGTAAGAGGTACATTAATACGTGTTATAAAACAGATCGAATCAAGAAGAGATTGATACCTGCATTAGGCCAAAGTAAGTAAATTCTTTGTTTTGCGTCCACTCAAAATCCTAAAAGGTACGCGGGTAAGCGGCTAAAAAACACACACAGAAAATTTAACACAAAATCTGTTTGCCTTTATTGGACAATTTTTCTCAAACCACATGAATACTCCTGTCACAGTGTGATACACTGTATGATCACTGTATGCATTTTCATAAAAAATGGATCAAAATAAAGAGTCATTCTTTGACGTTTGCTTTTCTCTTATTAGTTTTAGATTTCTTTCTTGTGCATTCAAAGTGTCCACATGTCAATACCATTGCACAGCACCTTGACAGCCTCATCAAATTACGTAAATCTGGACAGTTTGAGGAATGGTACACTATAACAGTATACAGTAGCGGTCTTTTGTCCTCAAGTTCTTGTACGTTTCTTTCAAGTTTCTTGTAATGTCTATGCTCTGATGGAATGTCATAGTTTTGCTGAAAGGTGTCTGTTTTGAAAGAAAACACCAAACAGAAATGGTAACTTGTAGTCTCTGCATTCAATTTTAGAAAGATGGGGCATCAGAGAGAAGAAGAAATTGGTGATATAATTGACAAAAGTATTCCCTGTAGCTTCCTCGGACCATCCGTATAAACCAGCACCTTTCCTTTCCATCAAATAAAAGAAATCATTTCGCAATTGTCAGTCTCCACACACAGACTCATCAGACCCAAATTTAGGTGGAAGCTTCACATCTATATTCCTTGCACTTTCAAAGTACCACACCCCAGATTGATTGAAAAGATGAAGTATCATGGCATAAATGGAAATATTCTACAGTGGGTCAAAGCATGATTGACAAATACAAAACAGCGAGTAGTCATAAATGGAGCATCATCTGAATGGAGAATACGTCACAAGTGGTGTCCCAAAGGGTTCAGTTCTTGGACCAATACTCTTTCTAATCTACATCAATCATACTGGCGGTGAAATTAGTTCTGAACTCAAAAATTTACTGACAATACCAAGACATATCATCCCTTGCGAAATTGTAGTGATCCTGAAATTCTACAAGCTGATTTGGACAAGCTACAAAAAATGAGTGAACACTGGCGGACGCATATTGGCTACAACAACCCCTTCAATAATACTCAATGACAATATTTCACTGGGACGTACAACTGAGAAAAATGACTTGGGCCATCTACTTTATTCTACCTTAAACCTTCAAGCAAATGTGATAAGTTTGCAAAAAAGCAAACAGAATGTTGATCTCATCAAACGATCATTGTCGATCAAATAAAAAAATGTCATTCTTCGTCTTGACAAGCAACCTGTGAGACCACAGCTCGAACATGCAGTACAAGCTTGGTCACCATGGCTACAAAAGGACATAAAAATCTTAGCACGGCAAATAATACCTAAACTCCAACACTACAATTATCAAAATAGACTTAAACAACTTGGTTTAATAACACTTGAACAAAGAAGAATTCGCGGCGACATGATTCAACTCTAGAATTAGTTATCAAAGGCCATGACCACTGTAACCTTTCACTTGAGTTAGCAGCCGACTCGAGAACTTGAGGACACTGTCCCAAACTTCATAAACTAACCGTTCGACTTAACACAAGAAAGTACTTTTTTCAGCAAGAGTTGTGGACACCTGGAATAAATTACCAGCCGATGTCATTAATGCAGAAAGTGTGACCTCCTTCAAGAGCAGCTACGACCGCCTACTACAAGTTTGAACTTTCACAGAGGGATTCTAATATACTTTCCCATACCCAAACTGAACAAAAAAGTACGTAAAGGCCTTTCGTTTACAGGACTGATCACTGGTTTATTTTTTGTTTCAAGTTAAAATGGACGAATTAACCAAATTTTTGGCAAACCTAAAAGACCAATTAACTAGGATAGGCCTCAACACTTTCCGATTTTTCCGTGTGCCATACTCCTAAAAGACAATTAACTAGGATAGGCCTCAACACTTTCCGATTTTTCCGTGTGCCATACTCTCTGAGTCGTGGTACCCAAGTCCAGTCGGCCGACTAAATCTCTCTCTGTTCAAGTCCCGATTGCTCGCAATTCGCAATGACCATGCCTTCAAGTTGCCGTGCAAAGGTTTCCTGTTTTTTTAACTTCGATTATTTCCCTGCTTTCATCCATTTTTTATCGTGACGACAAAACTACAACAATCAAAGCCACACAGACAGCGAGAACGTGAGGCCCCGGCGTGAGACAGAGAGGATCGACAGGGGTAAATGTGTAGAGAGTACTGTTTTACGTCACCGCATGGTCCATCAGTGAAATCTGACTGCCGTAAAGGAGTGTTTCGTCGCAAAGTTAAAAGCCACGACTTGTTTTGCGACAAAATAGCGCCACCAACGGCGAAATTTTGAAAGGAAAGTTTGTGTTTTTTTTCCAAAAAATCTCCAAAAACCTAGGCGCGCGCGGACGCAAAACAAAGAATTTACTTACTTTGGCCTTATCAATATCTTCTTCCACTCCAGACCATTATAAATATTTCTCACCCTGCTGATTTCAGGAACTTGAACACAACCAGTAAGCTTACTGAGACGTGTCATTGAAATTCTTTGGTCTCATACCATATATCTCTCATATAACATTAATATATGGTTGCCTCTGTCTGTTGTCTTAGTGGCCAACCAGCGACCCAAATGTTGCGCACAGTCGCTTTCTCTTACTGTTTCTTACATGATTTCTTTGTTTTCTCGTATTCACCGCTTTGCCAAACACTTGCTCTTTATCATCCACGCTGTCGCACTTGACTCTCAGTAATTGAATTCAAGAGACAATGCGCCCTCCATTGGTAACATTCGAAATCGTACATTCATACTTGTCAAAAATGAGCTGTACTTGAGAGTTCTCGCGGGTCACCAAAAGAGGGCACACTGCATAGTACTGGAGCCCAGTGAATAAAGTTGTGAAATCTCATGTTGTCACATTGTTCATCCAGGTCATCATGACATGTTAGAGACGCAAACCCGACCATGCCCATGACGTTTTAAAGAGGCGGTTGTGACACTACGTACGTTTACTTACTGACTTACTCCTTTTCAACATTTTCTTTTGTTCGTCAAGCAACTTGCATTTCATACCAATCAACAGTCGACTAGAATTTCTTGTTACTTATTATACTTCATAACTTCATACATAAGGACTTATTGTATTAATATCATTTTCAGCCTTTTAGTCGATTGTAAAATTTGTCAGTGTTAGATCATGTGAAGATGTACTTAGATGTTTATTGTTTGAAAACGCCATAGAGTAATTTAAATACAGTCTTGAAACTTTCCTTGAAGAAGTATACAATGATTTGGATGTTGTGCTATCTAATTCATGATTTATATGCACTCCTACTGCATAAGCGTTGTCCGAACAATAAAATATAACATTAAATGTCAGCGAGCTTTGAGTGATCATTGCAACCCATTGCGATATTCCTTAATTCAGAGCACGCTGAGTGGTAATAATGCGCCATTAACAGACCAATATTTGTTTCCAAATTTCCTTTCAAATAATTATTTTTGTATGCAAAATCATAAAAAGAATATTCACAATGTTTTGCTGCCCCTTATCGCAAACTAGCGATTGAAACTATTCACCAAAGATCAGATTTATAAGAAATTTGAATTCGATCTCCCAAATTAAGATAGAATTCATCAATATTACATGTATAAGCGAGCTGGATCTTTCGCATTTGTAGCTATCATTGACTGATGTTGCCGAATGAGGTGTCTATTACAGGATTATGTTTGGACGTGAAATCATAGATTTTGTTCAAATCAATGGAGTTAAACACCAGAGACAAACATTACCCGGGAAATCAAACGGTAAAAGAAGCTGAATCGGATCGCTCACAATCCTACCCTTTGACAGTCAATTTCGAGCCATAGTTTCTGACGATTAAAATGTAATAGACGACATATGTGTAAATACATATAGATGCTATAGTAGAGGAGGATCTTATGGGACACGTAAAAACATGTAAATTTTACATGTAGCCCACACTATCATATTAGGACTTTTCTTAGGAGTTCTAGAACGTGCAATAATGATCAGAACAAATTGCATACCATAGTGAACTAATTTCTGGGAAATATGAGTTACGGGAAGCCAAACGAATATACATAAAAGATTGTCAGAGTTTTTTGTACTTAGTTGAAATGTACATTATCCAGACGTGAAATATAATACATCATTACTGACTTTGAGTATTGTATTTTCAAGTAAACTTGATTTAAGCCTCGAAAAGAAGTCATCATCAACACGGCCATGAAGTCGAATGCGCAATGTGACTTTTGTTGTATTTTACAGTGTGTATCAGTGCGCGATAGGATATACAAAGCGTACATCACTCATAGTTAAATAACAACACGTGGCAGTAAGGGCACGCTGACACTTGTAAGACTATGACAAATTCTAAGATGTGAACATGCTCATATCCGGTTATATAACACAAAGCACAAGCATTAAAATGGAACTCTATTGATTGGTTTCTGAATAAAGAATACACACGTCTTACATGTTCAAAAATAGTGACAGAGAAGTAATTTTGTTTATGTGCATCGCATGTGAGTTTTTGTGTATTCAGAATCGTTGTTTTAGCTTGTTGAAATGAGTTTAGTAGATTTGTCTGAGGCTGCTGGTGAGTTTTCTTGCCATCCCTTTTTGTACGTTAAATGAAGACGAGTGTTCTCAATGCTAGCCAGCAAGCATTGTTCCTTTCTGTTTAATGTTCACAGTCGTCTTAGTGATTGGCTAAAAGATGGAAATAGGACATCGATTATTGCATTGAAACTTGAAACAGGTTTGACGAGATGTATCGATCGAATAAAAAATAGGGATACAATCTATGTCATCATGGAAAGTGTAACGAGGATTTTCATACAGGGAGCTCTAGGATCGATTTAGTTGTGAACAAAGAGAATCGGCAGACCGGATTGAATCCTCTCTAGTTGTTGTTGTCTACGGTTAACATGATTTTGCTAGAAACACTTCAACTGTTCGTGAATCCATACTGAAGCAATTCACAGGAAAGCGTCACGGTTGTTTTTGTTTTGAATAACGATTGCTCAAGTCAAGTTACAATGGAAAATCTATGAACGTAAATAATGTATATGAAACACTTAAATTACTTCACAAAAAAAGGGAAATGATACTTAATAAAATCTAACAATTACGTATGACTCATGTCGCTCGAACATGCCACAGGAAAGGACGAAAAAGGTCGTTTTGCGATTTGTTATTATAAATATAGCAACACATTTGCACACGGGTATATTTACTTATGTAAATGCAAGTATGTATGTTTGTTAAATACATCTTGTGTCTGCACTCAGTCTGTTCCAAGTTATTTGGCATTTGGTTTGGTTCTCTACACCTTATCACAGCTGGAAGATGTTACCATGGGTGTATTCATCGGTGTTGATCACCGTTGCCATACCTTTAATTACCATTCTTGCACCGCTGTCAGGTAGGCATGAGTAGACATTACATGTTTTCTGTGAGATGGAGGTTGCTTTTTAGAGATTTGAATATGCGGCGTGTTAGATGAAAGTTTTCTTTGGCACTTTAAACAAGCAAACGTGTGATTATTTAAAAAAAAGGCGCAGAGAGACATATTCAGAAATGTTTGCTTCAGTTTGGCAGTCAACTACCAAAACAAAAACTAAAGTTCAGACAGTGATACCATGGTAAAGTGCAAGGAGTTCTTTTGTTGGTAAGGTCATACAGTGTGAGCAGGTTTCAATTGTCCTGATGATTATCAGATAATCTCAAGTACCAAATTATAAGAAAAGATTCAGATTTCTGGATTTAAACGTTGTATTATTCATTCATTCTTTATTGTCATTTGTAAGTTTTGTAGCGTCAATTTCACATATGAAAAATACTACAGAAAATGACGATTTCAGAGCCAGAAAAAAACAGCTAACAGCTGATCGAGTCTTGCCCCATAAGTCGCGACGCCGATGTACCGTGATCAATGAAATGCAGTTTGTGTTCTGTGCGTCTGCTTTAGAAGCAATAACATTATTATTCCCCTAAGTTGACCTACCGTACCCCTGCAAAACGAAATTGATATATTGACTCCGGGATTACGGCGCGTGCTGTAATTTGCAATGGTTCACAATAAAGTTGCACCCCGATACAAGTGTATAATCTGGTCTGTGTCAGCATGTAGAAGTTTATATTCGGGCTATTGTATTCATTTTCGAAAGTTCTCGTTTCTGACCCTACTACGGCTCCAAGTGAAATCTGCATATCTGAGCCTGTAAAATATTGTTTAATTGTTAACACGATCGTCATATCCTGTCAGACACATATAACTAGCATGTTTTTCTTGTAATCTTACAATTAGATGGTGCTGACTGTGTAGGAACTGGTACACTGACATCGAAAAAGGTTATGCTGGATAGCACATGTGACTGGAGCTATGTGGCCATCTCCCAAACCGTACCAACCATGTCCGCTTTCAGCCTCTGTGTTTGGATGAAAAGTTCAGACACGGCGGAAAATGGGACGCTCTTCAGCTATGCGACCGTCACCTCGATTCAAGAGATTGGTCTTCGCACTGAAAATGGAGATCTGATTTTCGTTTTCAAGTCGCAAGCAGTCAGAAGCGCCTATGCCGGCATCTACGACGGAATATGGCACTTTTTATGCGTGAGATGGAGATCTTCCGATGGGCGTTGGTCGCTTCTAAAGGATGATCAATTTGCGGCTGCAGGTATGGGACTTGGAACGGGTGAAGAAATCGAGGGAGGAGGGATTGGTCTTATCGGACAGAGTCAGGAAGTACTCGGTGGTGGCTTCACAAGGCGACGTTCCTTCACTGGAGACGTAGCAAACTTCAACATGTGGTCGCAACACATAATGACTGTCGAGTTCCAGGTTTGTTGATCGACCGATGATTTTTGAGAGGTGTAAATATAAGAGAGAGAGAGAGAGAGAGAGAGAGAGAGAGAGAGAGAGAGAGAGAGAGAGAGAGAGAGAGAGAGAGAGAGAGAGAGAGAGAGAGAGAAGGGGTGTTTCAGTGCATCATTTACTTTTCAGAAAACCTTTAGTCGCAAAGTGCAATTTAAGAGATGTTAGCCAAACAGACATTTTGAGTACATCGATAGTGAATTTCGAAATAGCTCCGAATTAAAACGTGCTTGAGTGATAAGAAAAACATAGAAAATGACGCAATCTGCATTCACTGCAAACGTTCTCCTTCGATAAATTTTGCAAAAATTACAAGCGAGCCCAAGGCACCAGTCAATACACTGCTCAAATGCCCATGGAGTTACAACTATATTACAGGAAAGTGATGTAGGGATCAGATACGAAATATGAAACATTGTAAATGTACGAATGTTTTTATCATCTCGAAGCGAAGGATAAAGCTTCGCCATCCTACGAACGGATCAAAATATATGTCTTAATGTCTTTTTATTCTGTCCTCACTGACAACTTCCTGTGCATTGCATTCCCCTAAAGGACATTTCGCTGGATTGTAATGGCGAAGAAAATTGTGGTGACGTCATATCCTGGAGCGAGTTCACCAATAGTGAACTCTTTAATGTCGCCTTGCTCAGTTCCGACACATGCGGTAAGTGTGTTTGAATCCGAACTATTTCACTTTCAAACTGAAAAAGTTACACGTGAATATACCCCATGAAGGATCTGTGGATAAATATTATTGATAATGAAATGGAAACGCAAGTACAATGACAATGTTCATACTTGAATAAAATATGCAATAACAAGCGGCACACCTCCTACATGCAACTATGCCAAAAACGAGCAAGATATCGTAAAGTCCACATATCAGAAAGAGGGGTTACAGACACTCATCGGCATTAATCAGCGGAATCTTGAGCAAACGGTTGCCGATTGCAAGATGTTATTTCAATAATAACTCTGAGCATCTTTAACTTTGTTGTCGTTCAAAGATGTTCTGCTTGCTTTCACTGAGCTCGATCAACAGTTGGGCGGCCGCTTAGGATCAGGCCCGATCCATTTTGTCCGAATGTTGTGTAGATTATCTAAGAAGTCTCATCCGATGTAATTTGTAAGACTGGAGAATACCAAGAGCTATCGCTCAGCTGTAGTACAATTCGGCATTATCTTACGGGGTATTTTCGCACGATGTTATTTACCATGAAGGCACCCTCAGACAAGCGATGATTTCTACCGCTAGGATGATGTGGCCTTGTCTTCATGCGTGCCCCTAAATTACACACACTAGCTGCGCGACATAGTTGTCCAGTGTTACATTTCAATCACCAGAAAATACGGTTTGCTGACAGTGTTGACAACAGCCATTGTAGACTTGTCGCTAAATATCTTCGTGTGTTCGTCGGCAACTGTCGAAAGAAATTCAAACAAATATATTTGTTTTGCGCCAGTGTTTATTGATTCAGATGGCTATACTAGTGTGTTTCATAGTTTTCATTATATCGTTACATACGACGAATAGTTTTCGTAGTCCCTGGTTATAGTTAAGCGAGTGTTTCAAAAATCAATTTAAGAATTGCAAAAAATATTTAATTTCTATATTTAGGTAGAATGCACCTCGGAGACAAATATTCGGACCCTCAAATTTTTACAACACTTTTCATTACTAACAGTTGTTGGGTCTCATTTTGAAGGTCTTGGACTTAGTAAGTAGTCTTCACCGTCTTAATTTTGTGAAATTCGCAAATTTATTTTTCCCCAAATCAGTTAACACATGGATCGCAGCCGTTTTGAATTTCAAATATATGTAAACGGTAGCATTTTTTTCTGTCATGCCAAAATTTGCACGGTAACCCCTAGTTTTTATTCTTGATTTGGTAAGTTTCGTTGAAAGATTCCGTAGGGAAAGTGTGAGGAAAGGTTTAAGTGTAAGTCTTTCAATTTCAAGGCGCAAAAATACGTGTATGGAATAACTTTTAGACTAAGAAATTGAACTTATGATATCACTTGAGTGCGTGAAAGACAAGACGAGAACGTATGATCATATGGTGTGAATACTTTGTGGCTGCAAATGGATCATGTTCAAGCACTCATTTCTTTGCAGGTGGTTCTACTTTATCGTGTAGATCTTCCATAAATCTACAGAAAGACTTCCAAGGTCAGTTCGTCGGTAACGTCATTACCACACTGAGCATGAATTCCAGCATGGATTGTGCTCGCAGGTGCGCTAAAATGAGCGCGTGTCGGTCCATCGATTACAGCAAAGAGAATGCAGTCTGTCAGCTGAGTCGGGGCAGTGTGGGAAACACACCAGACCTAGTACAGTACCAAGACTCTGTCAGCTACGAAGTTGTGGGCGCCACGTACGAGGTAAATCAAGATTCAAAGTTATCGATGCTGAGGGTCACCCTGATAAAGTTATCGAGTTTGACAGAACACTTAGAATTAACCGTTTAAATCTGATTGGAGAATTATAAATAGCCATCATGTAACATTTCACAAAAACAAATCGCCGATTAGTTTCCCATCAGAATGAAAAAAAGTCTTCATTATTAAACTCAGAGAGGTAAATAAAAATGTTCATTTATTAAACATCCAAGTTTTGTACAGCTTTACTTTATGAAGGCTGGACCACAGCCACAACCACTACTCTTTTAAGCAGGTCCACGATGTTTCTTTAAATCACTTCTCTGCTTCAATACGACGGCTCATAGACGTTATCAATCACACTGCCTTTTGCTGTCACGTTACGTGTGTACAGGCTTGAATAAAATAAAGTAATATATAAGATAGTTTGAAGTCATACCGAGAGATGTCTTCAGAGAATTTTAAGACATTGTATTCGTGTTTTCCACGTGGAAACGTGGGAAAATCCGTCTGTGAGAAGAAGCGTCCATTAAGAGGAAAAAAATGACGTGGTTTAGGGAGGGCAATACGGAGATTTTGTAACGGGAACGAGACAGCGGGAAGTTATCGACATGGGAAGTAGGAATAGGGAAAAACTAATGGGCTTATCAGACAGTTTTTCAGCTATTTAACAGCTTTTCCTTTCCTCAAAATGTTCAGTTTGTTTCGCACGGTATTAAATGTATTCAGCATCTCCGATTAAACTTGCTCAACCTCCTTGTTGGCTGCAGGGAAATACCGGTACCACGTTCCTCCTTCTTTTCAACATAAATTCCTCTGGACACTAAAAGGAATAGTCTGACAGAAACATTTTGTCGTCACCTACATAAAACCATGACGATTGTCCAACAATGAACTTGACATCGCCGCATGGAAACCCTACATATGCGTTCAAGATTGTTTTGAAAATTTTGTTTAGGGAAATTGAAACTTCCACAAAACATTCTGGAAAGTTATGAGATCGGGGGAATCAGATCATAATTTCGCCTATTAGAATTTTTCACTATGAAACTTTCGTTTTCTGCATTAACTTTAACATATAAGCTCACTGAAGGAAACAGATAACACGATTATCTTAGCTGTTTCTATGAATACATTAATGTGAATGACTTAATTTTGACCCTTTTTTTACAGATTTCTACCGACTCATGCGTCAACCAGCCTTGCAATCCTGGTGAAATTTGTCAAGCAACCTGTGAAGCCTATGAATGCATTCCACAAGTCCCTACATGCGGTATGTTAATGTATCCCCACATCAGTTAAATCACAACCCCATCATCGTGGCAATTGTGTTCCCTACCCCGCTGAGCAACCAAATTGTTCACAAGACAAGACAGCGACAGCCATTTTAAGTAGATCATAGCAGAAAATAATCGTACATGGAGGTCGTTATGATGGAATGCTTAGCCCATGAATCAATGTGCAATATCCGCCGTTGTACAGTTATGCCGTAATAGATACGTAGATGTAGTTAGGTAGAGAGGAAAAGACTAGCATACATACATACATACATACATACATACATACATACATACATACATACATACATACATACATACATACATACATACATACATACATACATACATACATACATACATACATACGTATGTACGTACGTACACACACATACATATTTTTCAAAAAGGGTTCATAAGAAGCGTTCATAAGTCTTAGGCTCTGATCAACGTTTGATAAATACTTTTTAATTGTTTGTCGTGGTTTTAATTTTTATTGGAAACAGACCAAGAAAAGCGAACAACGGCTGCGACCGAAGAAAGCAAAAGATTTAACATGTGTAGGTCATGATGTTGTAGGAGGCTCTCTCATATCAATTTGGTCAATTTTAATTTTTAAAGAAAGAAATGAAATCACTCAAAGAAATATAAAACAGGGTCATCATCCCAACACTTCAATAACTCAAGAAAATACAGATTCAGATGTGTCAGGTCCATGTTAAAATGCCAGAAACAATCAGTCTTGCTATTTCTCAAAATATTCAGACATAGTAGGCCTCTACATTTTCTTCAAGTTCCAGAAATTACCAATTCTAACTTTTGGATAAATTTGATATCAATCTTTAACAGCTGAAAGCTGGGATGTTCTTCCTTCAGCTTACACTCATATACGCATTTCTTATACAGAAGTGCAATATCATTCCTAAAAATTGACCGTTCTTTGTCTCCCAGAATTATTTACTTAGGTAAAGCATTTTCCGGACAATTCAGAACTTTATTCCATAAATTATATTTTTGGAAAACATAAAATCAACAAAAAGATGTGTCAACGTTTTTAATGCATTTTGACGGAATGTGCACAGATCTGAGCTCACTAAAGATGACTTTTATTCGATGAAGTGTTGCATTTGTTAGAAGGGTATTGTGGTTTATTTTCCACTGAAACTCATGCAAAGGGCTGCTGACGGTAACTTGAAAGGGCACTTAATAAATAAATTCCCAGTCAAGTTACTCTTCAAACAATTATACATGACAATACTAACTTTTAGGGATAACAAAATAATTACTACTTATCGTAGTACGAACATGTTTTGAGGAAGAATTAAACAGTGGTTGTGAGTTCTCCTGAGAATAAACCAGGTATTATTTTTACTAGTCGTACATATACATATCTATAACTGGGACAAATCTGATATTGTTCCCTGTCATTGTAGGAAACTGATTTGATATATACTTATTTTTAAAAAAAATCCAATCATATCTTATCGTAATCTGAAAAGAAATCTGAAATATAAACAATTCTGGCATTAAATGTATTTTGTGGAAAGGCTATATTACTGTTACTGTAACATCTTTTCAGGAAAGATCTATTTGGTTGTTATTTTCAGCTAATTGTACCAACCCGGGCACACCCCTCAATGGTCAACAATCAGGCGGGTATCAACATGGCGACACCGTGACATTCGATTGTGATGTCGGCTACACGCTGGACGGTGCAGACAGCGCTGTCTGCACGAATGGCTTGTGGAGTGACCCAGCACCGCAGTGCAGAAGTAAGTATTCATTGTTACTAAATGTGATCTGTAACCTGAAATATCGATGGATGTTTACATCTGCGAATGGAAACCACTGCTAAACCAACACATTCATGTCGTTTGCAGGTTTCGCTGATTGCGGTGAAGTTTTGGCGTTCGGCTTCACATCAGACGGGGTCTATTACATTAAACCAGCGGGCCTTGCAGTGCCTGTCCAGGTGTTCTGTGACATGACGACGGATGGTGGAGGCTGGACGGTGATACAAAACCGCGTGAACAAAACCGTTATCTTTGAAAGAGATTGGCAAGATTACAAAGACGGGTTTGGAGTGCTGGGCTGGGGTTACTGGTTTGGCAACGACAACATACATTACTTAACGACACAGAATACCTATATCCTTCGGGTAGACGTCGTTGACTTTTCTGACAATCTTATCTGGGGAAAATATAACGCATTCTCCATTGCCGATGAGGCGTCCCTCTACACTATGACAATCGGAAGCCTGCTTGATGGAAACGAGGCTGATCAGATGACGTATCACAACGGCGTTCCCTTCTCGACACTGGACAGTGACAACGATAACAACGCGGGGAACTGTGCACAGGCCTTCCAATCGGCCTGGTGGTACAAGAAAGATCAAATTCAGAATTGGCAGCTCAACTGCTATATGTCTGATCTGAATAAGCAGTTTGCCCAGAACTGCCCGCAACCTGAAGGTGCGAAATATGGCGTCGGTGTCAACGGCGTTATGCATTGCCTTCGTAAGACAAGCATGAAAGTTAGGGTATAAACTATATCTTTGATATTGGTTGCGATACATACCTACGTTTTCTCAGAATGACAACTTTAGGACAGTTTAAAATTTATTCTAGTAAGGCAGTTGGATAAATATCAGAAGCGAGAGATTTCAACAATTTAAGGCAGTACTCGCTTCGGAATTCGAGGATTAAACTTTCGCTCACATTTTCCACAAGGTAAATTTAATTAGGAAATGAAGAATAAAATGCAGGGTTCACTTAAAGTGGTCCTTTCATGATTGGCCTATGATTAAATGGGTGTTGCTCATTAATATTCATCATGCCTATTATGGCACACTGGCTAGTTTTTTCGACGCGGTAATTTCAATAGCGCTATGACCCGAACAAGTCACATGAGGGGATCATTTTGAGTGATTGACTTTGAAAGGGACGCCAGTGTGACGTCACGGTCTCTGTTGGCGACCATTCACATTTAAATTGGCAGTTTTTGCTCACTATAGCTTATCATCGACTACTCGACTAGACAGAGTATGGGCGAAGGCCATAAATCTCTGAGGACAAAAATACTTCGTTTAGGGACTGGGCTAAATAAGGTACAACATAAACAAATTGCTCATTATTTCCCGACGCTTGAATATCAAAATGTCCACCATCTCTGTTCTTATTCTATGGGGAAAATTAGTTTGATTTAAGTTAGCCCCGAAGTGGTAGTATCAAGGGTATTTTAAAAATATAAGGGTCCGAAAATCTGTCCTCGTGGGTCATTCCACCATACGCAATAGTGTTTTCGCTACAAGGGTTTACGAACATGTGTTTTTTAGAAATGATTCTCACAAATTTTATTCGTTAACGTATCAAGCTGAGTTTTTGTTCAATTACATACCGATACCTTTTCGTTCACCCGGCGATTTTGTCTTGATGGAGTGCTTCATCTCCTGAATTCTGAAATGTCAAATAATCTGTTGGGAAAGAAAACGAAATGTTTGCAAAGTCATTGTAAATACAATTTAAGTACGTTTAAAATTGTCTTTGGTGTGTTGCTAATTGCCAATCTGTAACTTAATTATTTGCTTCGTTTGTTACTTCGAATAAAATGAAAGAATCCGATATATATTCTTGTCTGATGGATAAAACAATATTTGAAACGTGGACAGTCTATGAAAATGCACTCTCTGAACATCGTCTTGCGTAGGCAAAAATTATCATTTCGTATCAAACTGGTACCTCCTCATATTCATGGTATAATTATGACTTTCGTAACCTTCTTCTTGAAGTTGTGAACTATAAATATACTATATTTACATGTGTTTTGTCTTAATACATAGATATAATATTTAACATGCAAAATCAGAGGTAGGTATTCTTTTCTGTTTTTTTTGTAATGAATAGCAATATTTCTCTGCTTAGTTCCATGAGTTTTAACTGACAGGTCGCGTTATTTGAGCGCGAAAGTGAAAGTTTAGTAGGATTTACAATTTTTCTCAGCTTTGAATTTATCTACCATTAGTGTTTGTTATGGCGCGCTCTCATTATTTTAGGGACAAAGCAAATTGTAGACGGTTACAGAGTTTTCATCCAAACGATATGTGTATGTGTGTGTGTGTGTGTGTGTGTGTTGGGGGGCGGGGTGTTAAGTAATACAACCTTCATACGAGCTCGTTCTTGGGCTTTTTTTTTAGCTCACGTGTTCACACACATGAGCTAATGTCGTACCAGCGACGTCTGTCTGTCTGTGTGTGTGTATTATGTGTGTGTCTGTCTGTGTGTCTGTCTGTGTCTGTCTGTCTGTCTGTCTGTCTGTCTGTCTGTCTGTCTCTCTGTGTCTCTCTGTCTACACGATAACTCAAAAAGGTTGAACAGATTCAAGTCAGATTTGGTAGACAGTATCGTATGCTAATTGCAAGAACTGATCAGATTTTGGCAATTGTGGCTGGCATATTAATGAAGTTATGACCTATTATTTTTTTTTCATAATGGCTGCCCATAGAGACATTAATGACAGTGCCAACATATATCAAGAAATTCTGCACAAAATTTCATGAAAATTTTCACAGATGACAATTTCAGAACATGATGATACTGTGGGTGTCATGTCAATTATCTGCTCATTTGCATATTTAATAAACTTTTTGTAATTAGTGATATAACGCCGAAATTCCTACACCAAATTTGATGATACCAGCTACAGATATTAATCTGAAAGATATCTGACTGTGATGTGAAGCATTGAGTTGTGTTGAATTAATTAAGGGTTCATTTGAATATTTAATGAACTTTATAATGAGTGATTTAACCCTGAAATCATTGCAATAAATTTGATGAAACCTGCTACAGATATTGATCTGATAAATATCTAATTGTCGCGAGAAACACTGAGCAGTATGAAGTTTATTAAGGGTTCATTTCCATATTTAATGAACTTTGTAGTTAGTGATATTACTTCGAAATTACAGCATTGAATTTTGATGAAACGTGCTACTGATGTTGATCTGCTAGATATCCTATTGTCCAATGAGGCATTGAGCAGTGTCAAATTAATACACAGCTCATTTGCATATTAAATGAAGTTTTGTGATTAGTGATTTAACTTTATATGTAATATTATATGTAATATTTCTGCCTTAGCTCCTATTCTGCCATTACTTCTGAAAATCTGTCTGAATAAACGCGTTCCCCGGCTTAAAACCGTCGCTCACATCTGTTATTCATGGTTGGTCACATGGCTCTAGTTGACACATGAAAGTCTTTCAAACTGTTTACGCGTCCGAGTAAAAATATGAAGAACCGTGTTTTATTTCAAGGAAAATTCAGGTGTGAACTGCTAATTCTCATTGTATTTGTAGCCTGGAACCTTACCATCGAATCACTCTTCACGATTAGAGAATTCAATACGGTCATTGTTGTTCATGTGAATAATTAGACCAAGGTTTACGTAAACAGAAATCATAACTGATCTATCCGATCATTTGTAACACAGATAATACTGGTATGTAAAGTTATCAAGCTGGGAAGAGTTTCCGCGGCAACAAAACTTTCAGTGTAGTTTCCATGCTTTAATGCCGGCCGAAAATTACGCTAATGAATTTTGCTTATGTTGGAATTATCGATGAACAGATCGTTGATTTTATTCTCAGACATTATTTTAATGATGCGAACGAAAAATTGATTCACAAATCAGATAAAAAATTCGGCTTCTATCTCCATCCTCTAAAATCGATCAGCGGTATGATTTTCAAAGGCCAGATTATATGAACATAGTCGAATGTCGCAACGTTTGAGTCCCCGTCTGCTGTTACTAGGTAATTCTGCCTTGATTCTTGATTCTACTGCATGTAAATTATTGAAAGACTTGTTGTTCTATGAAGCAACGACTGCGTATGTTGCGGAATAAACACAGGCGAATTCAATAATCAATGAAAAACCACTTGTGAAATTTTTCCCACTAACAATATATAACTTGATATTAACTAGAAAATGTATATGATATTGATTTCATAGATTACTACCATACTCTACCTTCAACAAAATAAAAGATATTCTTCAAAACATGAACGTGTTTATCCGATCCCTTGCATCACAACTCAATACATGTAAATGTTTATGGAAACGAACAATGAATGAATTTCTTCGGACACAAGTACATGTAGTCGAATATTCTCTCAGATGTCTGCGGCAAGAATAAACATGACGGCGTGCATCTTTTCATTGGCACAAATAAGGATATTCCTTTTTTTCGCAAAATTCCTCTTGAACTTATCAGGTACGTTGAATCTTTACTATTATTCTTGAGCCTGCTTTGGGTGATATCCTTTTGTTCAATTAAGTTTCCACTTGTAAAAGTTATTTCCCATTGTCGAATTAGTTTGAAAGCAATTCAGTTGTTGATCGTTGTATCGTGGTATAGCGGGGTTTTCATGAAAACAAGCGATATCGCCTGAGTATATTTCCACTTTTTTATATGCTTCATCTGCCACAAAACGAAATGGTGAAGTTAACCAGATCGCCATTACAACCTACATTCATTACAAGTGGACACAGCTCCTCATGCAAAAGTGTAGCATCAGAACAATGTCCATTATCATACGATTGGTGTTGTTATCACCACGGCGCTTTCGTCAATTTCAGCAAAACAAAACTACAGTTCGTGTACGTCGTAAAAAAACATTCGTACCGTCAGTATTCATTTGAGTTTTCGTACAAAAGCAAGGTTTTTTTATTCTTACGTCTCACTTGAAAATCCCCATTCGCTCTAGATTTAACATGTTTTGCATTACCAAAATACCAAAGCAATCTTTTTTCTTGCATGATTAATTTATTTCGAGCAGAAGCCGCAGAATGCCTGGGTACGGGCGTACTGACAGCTAAGAAGGTTAGATTTGATAGCTCTTGTAACTGGAGTTACATGACTGTCTCCCAACCCCTACCAAACATGTCAGCTTTCACTCTCTGTGTTTGGATAAAAAGTTCAGACGTAAACAGAAACGGTACACTCTTCAGCTACGCAACAGTGACCTTGATTGATGAACTTGAGCTACGTACTGAAAACGGGGATCTGACTTTTGTCCTGAAGTCGCAACAGGTGACCATAGCCACCTTTGGTTTTCACAACGACATTTGGCAGCATGTTTGTGTAAAGTGGGCATCTACTGCCGGACGGTGGTCGGTGTTCAGGGATGGGCAAAGTGTATTTTCTGGTAACGCCCTCGCGTTGGGATCGGAAGTCGAAGGTGGGGGAATCGCTATCATTGGTCAGGGGCAAGCGATTGTTGGTGGTGGATTCTCACGGACGCGTTCCTTCACCGGTGATATGGCAAACTTCAACCTGTGGTCAGAAGCTTTGAGTGATCTTGACTTGAAGGTCAGTTCTTCGTTAAATGTTACAGTACAGTCGGCGTAAATCTGTACGTAATGTATCTCGCTTCAAGGTCAGTTACAAATCGATGGAAATAACTATTTTAAACTATTCCTAAAAGTTTACGTAAATATATTCTTTAAGTAAACGCCGCCAGCTATTCTTCAGCTTACTTACGATCTCACACATCAAAGTGTAAATTTGTAAAGCGCAGATGCAGGATCGATTTCCGTTAACTCTCTGTTTGAAAGGAAGTATTGTAGCTCCTCCCATAATTGTAGGTCAGAAATTAGACCTGATCTACTTTCAGATCCAATGCAACCAAGCTTGGTTATAAAATTCCCTTCATACGCTACATGTAATGTTCCAGTAGTTTCATCACGTGGGGACAGGAAAATACGTATTTCTTTTTTTCTCCGAAACGTAAAATTGTCGTTGAATTCTTAGTGTTCACCTGTTTAATGAGATACCTTCATATCAGTAATATTTCACTTATATATGAACGTTTCTTCTCCCACAGAGCATCTCGCATGCTTGTCATGGTGAAGTTAATTGTGGTGACGTCATTTCCTGGAAGGATTTTACACTAACTGATCTTACAAATGCTGCTTTCTTATTGGTTGATATGTGCGGTGAGTACTCGACGTGCGACATGCTGTGTTCATGAGTTCACGTGTCAGCGGAAGGTTCCACGCTGTGACAATTTACATACAAGAGAAAGGTTATCTAATTTGCGTCATTTTACGCCGTCATGAACCATCCATCTCTTTCTTGCACATGTCAATTTTGAAAATGCCTGCCTTCAAAGATTGATTTCACTAGTATGTTCTTTGTTTTCACGAGACTAGACCAGGAAATTGTTTATCGGAGAAAATGTTGAGACTTCCACTCGATTGCTCTCTCCTCATAGGCGGGTTATCATATTCTTGCAAAACATCAATAATACTACGGAGTGACTATCAGGGTGGAATTCAAGGGAACCTGATCGAGTCCGTGTCGGCGCCGTCCAGCATAAGCTGCGCTCGTAGATGTGCCAAGACAAACACATGTCGATCCATCAATTTTAGCAGAAGCCGGAAGATATGCCAGCTGAGTACAGGTAGCTTTGACAGTAGCGATGGATTGGTAAACTACGAGGATTCTGTCAGTTACGAAGTGGCAAAATCTAGAGATAAGGTACATGTAATGAGAGAGTAAATAGACCCCGAAAAAATCAACATTCCTCTTTTCTCATCAAGGGAACATCAAATATAACTAAAAAGCCAAGGTCAAGTTTCTTATCGTTTGAAAAAATACAAACTCAGAAACTTCCAAGGTCAACGAAAATTAAGACAGACAGACAGACAGACAGAGACAGAGAGACAGACAAACAGACAGACAGACAGACATCGAACATACACTAGAGTATATACATACGCACCGACTCATGGACATGAAACTCTAATTAACAGTAAAACTCTCTGAAGCACAACTTAAAGTTTCGTGTATCACATCGATCGTCAGAAGATCGATTCACCTGTCCTGTGCTGTTTTGTATGGCTGTACTGAACAATATCGCTCTAGCGAAGGATATTTTCTGGGTAGAATAGATTAACATTGTGTGTCATGACGGCACTTTGAGGTCCACTTATTACACGTAATATTGTTGACAAGCAGAATTGACCTTTTTGAGGTTTTTTTTTTTATAAAGAAAGATAATATCTCTGAAAGACGCTCGAATAGTTTACTGTAGCCGAAGAAAATCTACCAAAATGTATTGAATGGTGGATGTTTGTCATCTAGAAGCCAGAACTTGAATGAGATACAATAGTGAGATAGTTTCTTGCCTTTACTAAAGGCTGAATTGTTGAAGACTGCATATGCTCATTGAGCTGTGAGCGATGGTGGGAATAAACAGTGAAAGAACGCAATAAGAGAGAATATTATAATTACAAACTGTTGCATGAAATTTTGAGATATGTTCACTTCCTTGTTGGGATTCAGTTAGTACACCATGGCAACAACGACAAACATTAGGCCTACACATTCGATATCATCGATCATTTGTACGTGTCTAACTTATTTTAATTTCCAAAATGATTGACCCTGTAACGAAGTACTGCAATACGATTGACTTCACAAAAGATTTGTATATCGTAAGTCCTGCGATTCATCAACTCCGTCGATCAATTCATCATTTCATAGACAATGGACGGCGCATGCTCAAACCACCCTTGCGGGCCAGAAGAAATTTGCCAGGCAACATGCGGAAGCTACGAATGTTCTGCTCAACAGCCGTCATGTGGTGAGTGATGGTTGTCAGAACAGCGAGAACAGCTTAAAGCGATTCTTTTTTCAGAAACGTTCACTCTGTTAAGTGAATTCTTTGACCTTTTGAATCGACCAAAGGCAGTCACAATCGATCATTACCTAAAGATGTTTAAAAAAAATATGTTTTGCAATTTCCTGCCTGATACTTTCATGTGGAAACGAGGGAGGAAACAACGCATGTAATTAAATAAAGAAATCGACGTCATAGACTCAGTATTTCAGTTGGGCCAATTCTGTTGGCAAACTGCATCCCTTAACATACGGTACATAATAACTCAACTTCATGAAAATTTGCTTCCATTAGTATACTACGAGTATATCCCAGTCATGAGGAAAAGAGGCAAATTATTGCCCTCCGAATTTCCCCCAATTTTCCATACATTTAACACTTGGCGGCGTTGTTCGCACAATGTATTTGATTGATAGATGAGGTAGTATGCGTCTCGAAAATGAAAGCTTGAAATTTTGCTTAAACTTTCCTCAATGAAACTGTCAACTATTCTCTCACTAAATCAAGAATAAAAGTCAGATCTCACCGTGCAAAATTTGTCTCTAGACAAACAAATTACCTGACATTCACCGATGTTGAAACTCAAAATGGCCGCCATTCCTGTGTCTACTTCACAGGGAAAAATAAAAATTTCGAGTTTCGAAAAAAGACTCTACAATATTTCTTACTCAAAGAGCTTTAAAATGATCCCCAAGAAATGGTTGATCTTTAATAAGTTTGAGAATCGGAATATCTGTCTCCGAGGCGCATTCTACCTTAAAGATCACGGTATGGTGAACGCAATTGTATTTCGCACGTCAACGTAAAGAAAGACAACTCTTTTACGAAGACCCTGGTCTGCCATATCATTCACAGTTGACGTTAGCCGCCGCTCTGTTGAAACAGGCGACTTTATTCTGTCCATTTATTTGAATTTAAAGATGCCTTAATTATGAGAAGACTTCGGAGGTGCTTTCATGCGAAAATATCTCAGGGCAGTAAAAGAATTGGGGACGGTGATTGTCAGCGGTACAAACTGTACGTCTTCCTTAGCCAATTCTGCCATTGCCTTTTGCCGTCATACGTCAACACGTGGAATATAGTTGTCACATTAGCTTTCATTTGCAAAACCATTTACTAAAATATCAAATCGCTACGTTTCATATAGTATTGTATTTCAACACTGCGCAAAAAGTACACTTCTCGTGTACAAACTGTTTTGCAGAAAAATATTCTGCCATTTTGAGCAGATCAGAAAACTCTTCAACCACCACAAATATTGTGGAGGTCTAGAGTATCAATTTACACTATACAATAACGTATCGAATGGCCTCTCTTCCACAAGCAAAATCGAAAATACTTCGGAAAATAATTTAACAGCGATTAAAGTGCACAGAATGTCAACGTTTATTATGTGCGTGTTTGCCTCACATAAATTTCTTCTCTATTTGGGTGAAAATAATAACAAAGTTTGATTTATAAATTTTTATCCAACGAGCATGCATTTATCTAGTATTTGTTCCAGTCTTTTTAGCTGTATGCTGCGAATTAGCTTCGTAAATTCTACATAATGGTGTGGTCGCTCATTTCTCCTCTCTTTGCAACATCATATATTGACAGCGGACTGTCCTGATCCTGGCGTGCCAATAAATGGTGAACAGGAAACCGTACCGACGTATTTCTATCACACCAGTGTGGTGACATTTACCTGTAACAGTGGCTACGTTATGGAGGGATCAAGCTCAACGACTTGCGATGATGGTGTTTGGAATAACCCACTGCCGACATGTGTTACAGGTACGTTTATCATATGTTCTCTGTTGATATCGAAAATAATGTCCTTTAAGTTTTCACACTTGGCATAATTGGAGCGCCCGATTTATGACTTATTGGTTGACTGATTGACAGACTCAAAACTTACTCATCACCTCGGTCTCTCACTCACTCACTCACTCACTAACTTTATATTCAGCTGTGTTTTCCATAGATGTACAACCGAAGGGTCATTCAGCTTATTCCTCACTATCATGGTTTCTTTTATCTCAGCTGGACCATCGGACTGTACAGACCCTGGGCCGTTTCAAAATGGGGATACAACGGGTGAATTCACCCATGGTTCGTATGTGTCCTTTGACTGCCACAGTGGTTACACATTGGAAGGGCCGGACTACATCCAATGCGACAATGGTGTATGGAGTGAAGACATCGCAGTGTGTAGAGGTACTAGATATAATTTAGAATAGCTTATTGATTGTCATACCTATAAAACCTATGTTGAATGACTCCAGGTATGAAAACTTCATACATTCGTGGAAAGTATTCCTTCTGACCGTCCGTAGTTTTGACCCGCCACGTGTAGTTTTCAATAATTAAAATAACATGTATAATGTTTAATTACATGCGATTTACTAGAAACTTTCACTATCAATGTAAACTCTATGTTGAACTCACTTGGACGTATACTACTTCCCAAATTACTGTAGGAAATACACGAAATTTTATGTATAAATTACTTAGTGAGATGCTTAAAGGCGAAATCATTATTAAGAAACTTTTGGACAGTTAAATTTTGTGCGGCAAAATTTACTTATTCAAGTCGACATTGTATCTATAGTTTCTGCCGTATCGGGGCCGTAATACTTTCGTTCACGACATTGCAAGCAAAATTTGTTTCCAAATCGAATGCTATCTTTTTAACGGCCAATAGGTTGAAATTATTGCATTGTAGTTGGACACTTTTTGTACAAAAATAAGAATGCAACAGAAATCCATGAATAAACACAGAAGTTAAAAGGTACTGTTATTTTATCAGGACTTATATTTGTACAAAATGACTGCAGAAAATTAAGACTACCACTTGGTAATTGAAACTCCGCCCTACATCTTAAAGTGAGGCCTCTCATGCCGGCTTTCTTTAAATGTGTTGTATTCACAGCGGACTGTGCTGATCCAGGTGTACCTATTAACGGTGAACAGGAACTCGTACCAACGTATTTCTATCACACCAGTGTGGTGACATTTACCTGTAACAGTGGCTACGTTACGGAGGGATCAAGCTCAACGACTTGCTATGATGGTGTTTGGAATAACCCACTGCCGACATGTGTTACAGGTAGGTTGAACATCGATTCTCTGTTGATACGGAAAATGGCAATTCCTAAATGTTTCAATGCTTTGTATAGTTGGAGCACAAGACATATTACTAACTAACTTAGCTGTAGATTCTTTGTTACGTTGTTACTTACTTTGTTACATACTGACTTTCTAGCTTTTGTTCTGCTTAATTAGCGATTTACTTAATAACTCCCTCGTCAACTCACATATTCACTGTCATTCAGTCGTTTACTAACTCACTCTCTCGCTCATTAATTGCTTCCTATATAGTTCATAGCCCCCGCCTGTTTGTTGAAGTATCGGCATGTCCATACTCGCTGATCAAGCAGCATGCATTGTTTATTGATGGCTTGTGATAGTTGTACTTTCTGACTACCAATATAACAGACGTATGAAGTTTTTAAGCTCCGTGGATCTTTCTTTTCAGCTGGACCATCGGACTGTACTGACCCTGGGCCGTTCCCAAATGGGGATGCAACCGGTGAATTCACTCATGGTTCGTATGTGTCCTTTGACTGCCACAGTGGTTACACATTGGAAGGGCCGGACTACATCCAATGCGACAATGGTGTATGGAGTGAAGACATCGCAGTGTGTAGAGGTACTATATATCATTAAGAATAGCTTATTGATTATCATACTAAGGCTTGCCGATGCTTAACTGAAACCACAAAATGTTTAAAAAGCTATGTTGAGTGACTCTAGGTATGAAAACCCCATACATCATGGAAGAATTGCTCATCATGCGAAGTTTTGACCCGTCACATGTAGTTTTGACAAACTAAAATAACACTTTTAATTACGAGCAATTTACGAGAAATTTTTAGTTTGCTTGTGAACTCTATGTTAAACTTACTTGGACATAGAGTACTTCGCAAGATAACATTAGCAAATACACAAAAATATATAAAGCATATAATTATGGAGGTGCTGGAAGGCAAAACAATTATAAAGAAAGTTATGATAAAATTTTCTGCTGCAAAAGATATATTTTTATGTCAACAATTAACCTAGACTTTCCTGTCTGACCATGGCCGTGATACTTTCGTTACGTTAGATTGCGAAATTTGATTGCATATCGATTGCTCTCGCTCCTGAACGGCCAATTAAAATTATTGCATTGTTACTATACATGTTTGTACAAAAATACCATAACAATGGAACCAAAAAATCATGAACCAACACACAAGTCAAAGGATAGTATTTGTTTTTGAAGTTTTGCCTACACTAATATTTGTACAAACGCCTGCAGAAAATTATGACTACAACATGTTGGTTGAAAACCCCGTATATCTTGAAGCGAGGTCTCTCACCTGCCTTCTTCAAATATTTTATACTCATAGCGGACTGTGATGATCCAGGTGTACCTGGTAACGGTGAACAGGAAACCGTACCGACGTATTTCTATCACACCAGTGTGGTGACATTTACCTGTAACAGTGGCTACGTTATGGAGGGATCAAGCTCAACGACTTGCTACGATGGTGTTTGGAATAACCCACTGCCGACATGTGTTACAGGTAGGTTGAACGTCGATTCTCTGTTGATACGGAAAATGACAATTCCTTAATGTTTCCATGCTTTGTATAGTTGGAGCACAAGACATATTACTAACTAACTTAGCTGTAGATTCTTTGTTACGTTGTTACTTACTTTGTTACATACTGACTTTCTAGCTTTTGTTCTGCTTAATTAGCGATTTACTTAATAACTCCCTCGTCAACTCACATATTCACTGTCATTCAGTCGTTTACTAACTCACTCTCTCGCTCATTAATTGCTTCCTATATAGTTCCTGGTGCTAGATAGCCCCGCCTGTTTGTTGAAGTGTCGGCATGTCCATACTCGCTGATCAAGCAGCATGCATTGTTTATTGATGGCTGGTGATAGTTGTACTTTCTGACTACCAATATAACAGACGTATGAAGTTTTTTAGCTCCGTGGATCTTTCTTTTCAGCTGGACCATCGGACTGTACTGACCCTGGGCCGTTCCCAAATGGGGATGCAACCGGTGAATTCACCCATGGTTCGTATGTGTCCTTTGACTGCCACAGTGGTTACACATTGGAAGGGCCGGACTACATCCACTGCGACAATGGTGTATGGAGTGAAGACATCCGCAGTGTGTAGAGGTACTATATATCATTTAGAATAGCTTATTGATTACCATACTAAGACTTGCCGATGCTTAACTGAAACCACAAACTGTTTAAAAACCTATGTTGAGTGACTCTAGGTATGAAAACCCCATACATCATTGAAGAATTGCTCATCATGCGAAGTTTTGACCCGTCACATGTAGTTTTGACAAACTAAAATAACACTTTTATTTAAGAGCAATTTACGAGAAATTTTAAGTATGCTTGTGAACTCTATGTTAAACTTACTTGGACATAGAGTAGTTCGCAAGGTAACATTAGCAAATACACAAAAAATATATAAAGCATATATTTATGGAGGTGCGTGAAGGCAAAACAATTATAAAGAAAGTTATGATAAAATTTTCTGCTGCAAAAGATATATTTTTATGTCAACAATTAACCTAGACTTTCCTGTCTGACCATGGCCGTGATACTTTCGTTACGTGAGATTGCGAAATTTGATTGCATATCGATTGCTCTCGCTCCTGAACGGCAATAAAAATTATTGCATTGTTACTATACATGTTTGTACAAAAATACCATAACAATGGAACCAAAAAATCATGAACCAACACACAAGCCAAAGGATACTATTTATTTTGAAGTTTTGCCTACACTAATATTTGTACAAGCACCTGCAGAAAATTATGACTACAACATGTTGGTTGAAAACCCCGTATATCTTGAAGCGAGGTCTCTCACCTGCCTTCTTCAAATATTTTATACTCATAGCGGACTGTGATGATCCAGGTGTACCTGTTAACGGTGAACAGGAAACCGTACCGACGTATTTCTATCACACCAGTGTGGTGACATTTACCTGTAACAGTGGCTACGTTACGGAGGGATCAAGCTCAACGACTTGCTATGATGGTGTTTGGAATAACCCACTGCCGACATGTGTTACAGGTAGGTTGAACATCGATTCTCTGTTGATACGGAAAATGGCAATTCCTAAATGTTTCAATGATTTGTATAGTTGAAGCACAAGACATCTTACTAACTTAGCTGTAGATCCTTTGTTACGTAGTTACTTACTTAGTTACATGTTGATTTTCTAGGTTTTGTTCTACTTACTTAGCGACTTTCTTTATAACTCCCTCGTCAACTCACTTATTCACTGTAACTCAGTCGTTTACTGATCTCTCTATCTCTGTCTCTCTCATTAATTGCTTCCTAGTTCCTGGTGTTAAATAGCCCCCGCCTGTTTGTTGAAGTATCGGCATGTCCATACTCGCTGATCAAGCAACATGCATTGTTTATTGATGGCTGGTGATAGTTGTACTTTTTGACTACCTACATAACAGACGTATTAAGTTTTTAAGCTCCGTGGATCTTTCTTTTCAGCTGGACCATCGGACTGTACTGACCCTGGGCCGTTCCCAAATGGGGATGCAACCGGTGAATTCACTCATGGTTCGTATGTGTCCTTTGACTGCCACAGTGGTTACACATTGGAAGGGCCGGACTACATCCAATGCGACAATGGTGTATGGAGTGAAGACATCGCAGTGTGTAGAGGTACTATATATCATTAAGAATAGCTTATTGATTATCATACTAAGTCTTGCCGATGCTTAACTGAAACCACAAAATGGTTAAAAACCTATGTTGAGTGACTCTAGGTATGAAAACCCCATACATCATGGAAGAATTGCTCATCATGCGAAGTTTTGACCCGTCACATGTAGTTTTGACAAACTAAAATAACACTTTTAATTACGAGCAATTTACGAGAAATTTTTAGTTTGCTTGTGAACTCTATGTTAAACTTACTTGGACATAGAGTACTTCGCAAGATAACATTAGCAAATACACAAAAATATATAAAGCATATAATTATGAAGGTGCTTGAAGGCAAAACAATTATAAAGAAAGTTATGATAAAATTTTCTGCTGCAAAAGATATATTTTTATGTCAACAATTAACCTAGACTTTCCTGTCTGACCATGGCCGTGATACTTTCGTTACGTTAGATTGCGAAATTTGATTGCATATCGATTGCTTTTGCTCCTGAACGGTCAATTAAAATTATTGCATTGTTACTATACATTTTTGTACAAAAATACCATAACAATGGAACCAAAAATATCATGAACCAACACACAAATCAAAGGATACTAGCTATTTGTTTTGAAGTTTTGCCTACACTAATATTTGTACAAACGCCTGCAGAAAATTATGACTACAACATGTTGGTTGAAAACCCCGTATATCTTGAAGCGAGGTCTCTCACCTGCCTTCTTCAAATATTTTATAATCATAGCGGACTGTGATGATCCAGGTGTACCTGTTAACGGTGAACAGGAAACCGTACCGACGTATTTCTATCACACTAGTGTGGTGACATTTACCTGTAACAGTGGCTACGTGATGGAGGGATCAAGCTCAACGACTTGCTATGATGGTGTTTGGAATAACCCACTGCCGACATGTGTTACAGGTAGGTTGAACATCGATTCACTGTTGTCATGGAAAATTGCAATTCCTCAATGTTCCCCTGCTTCGCATAGTTGGAGCACAAAACCTGTTGCTTACTTATTTACCTTATTTCTTTGTTACTTAGTTACTGACTTTCTGTTTTACTTACTTACTTACTTACTTACTTACTTACTTACTTACTTACTTACTTACTTACTTACTTACTGGCTTCCTCGTCCACTCACTTATTCATTGTCTTTCATTCATTGAATTATTAGCACGCCGGCTCGCACAGTCGTTTACTCACTCATTCTCTGGCCTATTAATTGCTTCCAAGCTACTGGTGCTTTAAAGGTGCTTCCACTGTTTTTTGAAGTATAGACATGTCCGAACTCGCTTACAAAGCCAAATGCAATGTTTATAGCTAGCTGGTGATAGTTGCACTTTTAAAGTACCAGAATAAGAGAGGTCGACGTATGGATGTTTATTACATGTAATTCCGTTGATATTTTTTCTCAGCTGGACCGTCGGACTGTGCTGACCCTGGGCCGTTCCCAAATGGGGATGCAACCGATGAATTCACCCATGGTTCGTATGTGTCCTTTGACTGCCACAGTGGTTACACATTGGAAGGGCCGGACTACATCCAATGCGACAATGGTGTATGGAGTGAAGACATCGCAGTGTGTAGAGGTACTATCATAGGGAACTGCACCAAAGTCCGTCCCCAGGGGTAGGGGTGTCTTGTCTCAGGACAACGTTCTTCTTGCTATGGTGTTTTTTATTTATTGCCTATAAAGAGTTATACTACCAACTTTTCTTTGCAGCTTTGGTGTCTTTTTTTTTGTTTTAGCGCTGGTTTTGTAACGATTTCGTTTTTCGTATAGCGCTGGTTTTGTAACGATTTCGTTTTTCGTATTTACGTCCTTTGACAATCTTTAGCGAAGTTTTTTTCCTCTGTCTTGCCGATGCTTAACTGAAACCACAAAATGGTTTAAAAAGCTATGTTGAGTGACTCTAGGTATGAAAACCCCATACATCATGGAAGAATTGCTCACCATGCGAAGTTTTGACCCGTCACATGTGGTTTTGACAAACTAAAATAGCACTTTTAATTACGAGCAATTTACGAGAAATCTTTAGTATGCTTGTGAACTCTATGTTAAACTCACTTGGACATAGAGTACTTCGCAAGATAACATTAGCAAATACACAAAAATATATAAAGCATATAATTATGGAGGTGCTTGAAGGCAAAACAATTATAAAGAAAGTTATGATAAAATTTTCTGCTGCAAAAGATATATTTTTATGTCAACAATTAACCTAGACTTTCCTGTCTGACCATGGCCGTGATGCTTTCGTTACGTTAGATTGCGAAATTTGATTGCATATCGATTGCTTTTGCTCCTGAACGGCCAATTAAAATTATTGCATTGTTACTATACATGTTTGTACAAAAATACCATAACAATGGAACCAACAAATCATGAACCAACACACAAGTCAAAGGATACTATTTATTTTGAAGTTTTGCCTATACTAATATTTGTACAAACGCCTGCAGAAAATTATGACTACAACATGTTGGTTGAAAACCCCGTATATCTTGAAGCGAGGTCTCTCACCTGCCTTCTTCAAATATTTTATACTCATAGCGGACTGTGATGATCCAGGTGTACCTGTTAACGGTGAACAGGAAACCGTACCGACTTATTTCTATCACACTAGTGTGGTGACATTTACCTGTAACAGTGGCTACGTTATGGAGGGATCAAGCTCAACGACTTGCTACGATGGTGTTTGGAATAATCAACTTCCGACATGTGTTACAGGTATGTTGAACATCCATTTTCAGTTGTTATGGAACATTGCAATTCCTACTAATGTAGCACAAGACCTGTTGCTTACTTATGTACCTTATTTCTTTGTTACTTAGTTACTGACTTTCTGTTTTACTTACTCACTTACTTACTTACTTACTTACTTACTTACTTACTTACTTACTTACTTACTTACTTACTTACTTACTTACTTACTTACTTACTTACTTACTTACTTACTTACTTACTTACTTATTGACTCCCTCGTCCACTCACTTATTCACTGTCTTTCATTCATTTAATTATTAGCACGCCGGCTCGCACAGTCGTTTACTCACTCATTCTCTGGCCTTTTAATTGCTTCCAAGCTACTGGTGCTTTAAAGGTGCTTCCACTGTCTGTTGAAGTATTGACATGTCGGAACTCGCTTACAAAGCCAAATACAATGTTTATAGCTAGCTGGTGATAGTTGCACTTTTAAAGTACCAGAATAAGAGAGGTCGACTTATGGATGTGTATTACATGTAGTTCCGTGGATCTTTTTTCTCAGCTGGACCATCGGACTGTACTGACCCTGGGCCGTTCCCAAATGGGGATGCAACCGGTGAATTCACTCATGGTTCGTATGTGTCCTTTGACTGCCACAGTGGTTACACATTGGAAGGGCCGGACTACATCCAATGCGACAATGGTGTATGGAGTGAAGACATCGCAGTGTGTAGAGGTACTATATGTCATTAAGAATAGCTTATTGATTGTCATACCAAGGCTTACCTGTGCGTAACTGCTACCTAAAAATGAATAAAACCTTTATTGAATGACTCAAGGTATGAAACCCCATACATCGTGGCAAGAATTTCTTCTGTTGATCCGTAGTTTGATCCGTCACGCGTAGTTTTAACAAACTAAACTTACACGTTAATTACGTGCGATTTACGAGATACTTCTAATATCCATTTGCACTCTACATTGAACTCACTTGGATGTACACTTCGCCGCAACATGACATCAGGAAATACACAAAATATTAGATAGCAATACGTAACGAGATTTTCAGTAAAAGACTAGATAATTAGTAGAAAAGTTATAATACAATTTTCTGTGGCAAAAATTACATTTTTATGTCAACAATTTATCTGTATAGTTTCCCATCGTATCCTGGTAATGAAACTTTCATTACGTAAAGTTGCAAAATTTGATTCCCAATCGATTTCTTACGCTCCCGAAGTCCGATAGGTTGAAAATATTGCATTTTAATGTACATTATTTGTACAAAAATACCATAACAGTTGAACCGAAAACCATGAACAAACGCACTAGCAAAAGATGCTATTCCTTTTCAATTCAGCCTGCACCAATTTTCGTATAAAATGGCTGCAAAAAATTATGACTACCACATGTTCATTGAAAAAGTCCGTCCAATGTTTTAAAGTGAGGCCCCTCACGCTTGCTTCGTTTAAATATTTTATACTCACAGCGGACTGTGCTGATCCAGGTGTACCTATAAACGGTGAACAAGAAACCGTACCGACGTATTTTTATCACACCAGTGTGGTGACATTTACCTGTAACTATGGCTACGTTATGGAGGGATCAAGCTCAACGACTTGCTATGATGGTGTTTGGAATAACCCACTGCCGACATGTGTTACATGTAGGTTGAACATCGATTCTCTGTCCGTATGGAAATTAACAGTCGTTATTATTTCCATGTTCTGCACAGTTGGAGCACAAAACATCAAACTTGCTGGCTGACTGGCTGACTCTTTCAATCATTCAATTGTAAATTCACACGCTCACTCTTTCACTCATTCACATATTCATCAATTGATCACTCGCTGACTCGCCCCCTTGTTTTGTCATTCACGCGCTCGCCCACCAACTGCTACCAACACTTTCTGCTGTCAAATAGCTGCCCCGGTTCGATGAAGTCTATGCATGTCCATACTCGCTTATTCAGCAAGATGCAATGTTTGTAGAAGGCTGGCGACAGGGTACAGGCAGACAGTTGCACCTTACATAAACCTCCATAATGGATGTTCTTCACTTCATGGATCTTTCTTCTCAGCTGGACCATCGGACTGTACTGACCCTGGGCCGTTCCCAAATGGGGATGCAACCGGTGAATTCACCCATGGTTCGTATGTGTCCTTTGACTGCCACAGTGGTTACACATTGGAAGGGCCGGACTACATCCAATGCGACAATGGTGTATGGAGTGAAGACATCGCAGTGTGTAGAGGTATTATATATCATTAGAATATTAGCTTGTTGATTCACAGGGCACTGAAAGCATTATTCGGCTAGAAGTTATGAATATGATTAATTAATGTCATGTATTAAACTTTGCATTATACAAGCCTTACCTTACCTCGCTACCTCTGTATAGTATTTAAAAGAAAGCAGTTTATGTCTCTTAAATAAATCACCGTCATTAATTTGTTCAGCCGATTACCAACACGGGGGCTTATCGCCCTCACTAAATAACTCGTTAGCAGGCTCATAAGTTAAAAGTACCCTGTGGTTGATTGTCATCCGAAAGCTTGCCAATTCGTAAATGAATCCTAAAATGTATAAAACCAACAGATTGTAATTTAAAATACTCCAGGTATGTAAATTCCATAACTCATGGCAAAAATTCCTTCCCACAATCCTTAGTTTTGACTGGTCACATGTAGTTTTAAAAACTAAAATAACACATTTAATTGAATACAGTTAACGAGGAAGCTTCAATATCGAATAGAACTCTATATTGAACTAACTTCGACATAAACTACTTCGCAACATGACACAGGGAAATACACAAAATCGTATATAGCATATATGTTCTGAGATGTTAAAAGGCTCAATAATTAGTAGGTAAAAGTTATGATGAAATATTCTGCAGCAAAATGTATGTGTTCGTGTCAACAATGTACCTAAAGTTCTGTGTCGAACCAAGGCACTGATACATTTGTTACGAGAAAGTACGAAATTTGTTTCCAAATCAATCGCTATCATTCTGAACGGCCGAGTAGTTGTTATTGCAGTGTAAGGTACATTTTATACAAAAACATTATAATAATGGAAATGAAAACCGTCAACAAACACAAAAGCCAAATGATACTTTTATCCTGAAATTTTGTCTTGGCTTATGTTTGCATAAAATGACTGTAGAAAATCATGATCACCACAGTTAATTGTAAACTTTATCCTAAGTCTTCAAGTGAATCATCTCACCCCTTATTTTAATACATTTCGCACTCACAGCTGACTGTCTTGATCCCGGTGTGCCTGCTAATGGTGAACAGGAATCCGTGCCGACGTATTTCTATCACACTAGTGTCGTGACATTTACCTGCAACATTGGCTACGTTATGGAGGGATCAAGTTCAACGACTTGCTATGATGGTGTTTGGAATAACCCACTGCCGACCTGCACATACTAGATGAATGGAAGTCCCAAGCTGGTTCTGATTGTTTCACAAAACTTACATTGTGATGTGCATTTGCACATTCAAGGTTCTTCATGATAGGAGGGTACTTGTTACAGTACCCTCTCCTTCTCAATGGAAAATGTAAGGTTCTTGCCTGTTAAAAGTATTAATTACATTCCGTTACCTTCAAAGATTTTTTGAATGCATGTTGCATGAAAAAATTAACAAAAAATCTCCTTCTTAGTGGCAAATGTAAGGTTCTTGCCTGTTAAAAGTATTAATTACATTCAGTTACCTTCAAAGATCTTTTGAATGGGTGTTGCATAAAAAAAAATTAACAAAAAATCTCGTTCTTAGTGGCAAATGTAAGGTTCTTGCCTGTTAAAAGTATTAATTAAATTCAGTTACCTTCAACGATTTTTTGAATGCATGTTGCATAAAAAATTAACAAAAAATCTCTCTTCTTAGTGGCAAATGCAAGGTTCTTGCCTGTTAAAAGTATTAATTACATTCAGTTACCTTCAAAGATTTTTTCAATGCACGTTGCATGAAAGAATTTAACAAATTTCCTTGATGATGATAGGTCTGGAAGAGAGAAACTGTTTTTAGTCTTGTATTGCACCATGATGATTTGCCTATTTTAAACACACATTTTCGGTATTTTGTAAAGTATGGGCTGGACAGGCACAAGATAATACATACAGCACATACATACAAGTTGTTGGCTCAATATCATGGAAGTCACAGACTTACTGCAAGATGCCGTCGAGCGAAAGTATCAGTCAGGAAAGTATCTAGTCAGGTTTCGTGCCCAAAACGCTAAACATCCGGCTTATTCACAGCGAATACTCTGTGATACAAACATGGGAGCATACCCACAGGGCAATATGGTATTAGCAATCATAACAATCTTGTAAAAATACGCTTTTAATAAATTTATGATTGGGAATATTGTTGGTAAAATGTAATATTTTTGTCATTATTGTGTTTTTGCATAAATACCAAACTGCACTGGAAACCTAAATGATAATCAGTATTTATGTCAAATTCACGCAGTTGTAGTACAGACCCTCAGAAATGGGGTCTATGGTAAATATAGTTGTAGTATTGCACAGTATGGAAGACCGGTCACGATCAGTGACATGCCACCTGCATCTTTAAACTGTGATCTGCGACTTAATCCTAACCCTAACCCTAACCCTACCCTAACCCTAATCCTAACCCTAAACCCTAACCCTAACTAACCCTAACCCTAACGCCTACCCCTAATCCTAACCCCTAACCTTAACCCTAACCTCTTACCCTAACTCTAACCCTAACCCTAACCACAGATCGCAGTTTAAAAAACTCGCATGTAGCATGTCGTGACTGGTCTTCCATAGCACAGTAACACGCGGTCACAGTATTTCTCCGACAATTTCTCTATACAGTACATAGCAAGGGGCAACTATAAGCACCACAGTAGTGCACATGCCTTCAAGCAACTCACAGAGACGTACAACTACTATAGACCCCATTTCCGAGGGCCTGTACTACAACTAGATGAATTTGGCATAAATGCTGACTCTGCGCATCGGGCGATACGCCTGGAGCCAACCGGAAATCGGATGGCAGTATTAGAGAGGGGGAATAAATACAGTTATTCTTTCACTACACGATGCCTGGATACGTCACTATGACTGCGGCTCTGAAACTCACACTCAAATGCACTTGACGACTGCTATGCACACGGGCGCCCTTCAACTGTTGTCTTCAGCCTTAGAAACATAAGCATTACGTGAGATGACGCGTGGGTGCGTAAGTACGTACGTATATGCAATTCGGCGTTAGCGAACAAAACAATGCGGCCGATGTGCTGGCGGTGGTAACGTCCATGCAGCTTATTCAATACATCTGTAGTTGGTATTTTTATCGGTTCGGCATTCTGTTATAACTTCTGTCAGGCAGTTATCTTTAAACATCTGAGTTTGTATCATCACATAGTTTATTTTCAAGCTTATGTTGATTTAAGTAACAATGCTTAATGGTACTCGATTCAGACTATCAATTCAGAAAAGCAGAGTGCCCGTCATCTGACTGAATTTGGTGTAACACATTTAACGCTACAAGAATCATGAACAGGCGGCGATTTTCTGCTTCCAGAGTAAGCATTAAGGAAATTATTACTCATTGTTCCCGCAAAACGTCATGATGTATATTCAACATGATCTTTGTATACTGAAATATTTCATCAATAACATCAACTTTTCTGTAGATGGGATGCAATTGGAACACAAAATGGGTTGAGCAAAGTCACTGATGAATCTGTCGTTTAAACACAGAACAATGATGCAAATTGACAAATCACAGAACATACCTTGCCAAAGAGCGATGAACCAGCTCGGGGCTGATAGAAAACAGCGAACCAATTTTAGTGCTGTAACATGGGGAACGTATTTGTGATAAGAGGGTGGCAAGATAAAAATGTATGACTGCCCTCAGCGATAACGAGTAATTTTTTTTATTTGAATTCCATGCTGAAAACAATGTTCAATATAATTATCAGATGATAACACAGGTGCAAACGGCCATTGGAGTTCAAAATATGGTGATAAAATTGCTATTTTTAATGTTTTTGCACAAATAAAAAATTTCTTTCCTTCTGTGGCTTGAAAGTATCTCCTGCTAGCCCATTTTTTCACTCCCAACCAATTCCATTTACGTATTCTTACCGAATGATTTTTATAGTGCCATAGGAAGTGCTTCGTTCGATCATGACAGACCATCTCGGTGAATCTTGATATTGTACTGAACACTTCATCATCATCAACATTCGATCCGATGCGATCCATCGCTGTAAAGGTCGCAGAATTCACCATCATACCAAAACACAAACTGATCGAAATCTGATATTTTCTGCTTTGCCCACTCTGCTTTGAAATGGTGCTCACCCATGAATGGAACGACTCTCATGCTCTTCCCTAAAGAAGCCAAAGGTCTGTTTGCCAGTTAAATGTTGATTTTGAGCAAATTTGAAATTGATTGACCATTGTTTAAAAAAAATTGGTGAAACTTCTTCCTTAACGTTCTATGATTTGTGGTAGGGTTCTGGGATTGTAAAATACTTTCAGTAACTGAACTGACACGCAACGCTAATGGTTGTAGCACTATTTTATATGATATTACAAAACTATGGCTTTATCAGGCTGAAATTTGTAGTTGAATAAAGAATTTCTCTTTTTAATTTGTTGACAGCGGGGATAGGAGTAGTATTGACTTTTCAGACAAACCCTCAATGTCCCTCACATTCGCACTCACATTATCAAGCGACAAGCGTGAACTGATTCTTAATGGCGGAGCCTCCCTTTAAAAGGATGCGAAACTATGGCGGTGTTCATTGTGTAAGTGGACACCAAACAGGCAACACGCGGGCACACGCTTCAGAAAATGCCACTTTTTAGTTTTTTCCCGGCCGCAAAAACGCAGACAGACTGCTAAATGGTCAGCGCGAAGCTGCTGCCGATGGAACTCTGTGGTTATATTCAAATTCTAATGCGACTGGAAGACGATTTTTTAGGAAATTCGACCGTAGGCGATTTGAACCGACCGTCAACCAAACGCTTGTACAAACTCTGTTTGCAGGATTAGCAAAAGGTGACAAAAATCTGAGATTAGTTTGTGTAATTAATGTTATAGAAATCAAACATCGTACTGGCCAAGTGGTTGACTGGCTGGAGATTTCCACTAATGCGAAAAAACTGGGCTTTGAAAATTGCGGCTTTAAAGGCGACACAAAAACCAGGGCAAAACTTATCGATGTAAGTTCTCTTTTGGAAGAGGCTCGCAACGGTAATGTGAATAGCGATGCAGGAGCTACACGCCATCTGATTGGTCAAATTTGAATTTAAATCACGTGTAAGCCCGACAAAGCGTGGCACTTGGATTGCGTCAAAGAAAGCTGGGGGTACGATGTGAAAAATCGCCGGTTTTAATCTTTCCATCCGATTACAGTAAATTAATGAGTGGATACAGTAAGTACAGGTAATGTTCTCTGCACACGAGCGGTATTTTATTTGTCAGGCATTTATTCTGTTTGTTTTCTTTTGCTGGACTTGAAAATATGGTAGTTTGGAAAAAATGCCAAGCAGAGATGCACTCCCTGTGAGTTGTTAGAAGGGGTGAGTATTCTGAGAGAGTGGTGGACACAGATGAGTGCTTACTGCTCATGGCAAAGGCGGAGTATACTTTATTTCATGTGTGGGATTGTATTAGTGTTTGTTAAAGTATAATTTATTGACTATATTTGTAAACAAACAAAACCAACAAATTAACAAACAAGCACCGTTCTTTATAGACAAATATCTACACAAATACAACTCTTTATTAGTTCTTTATTGTATATGGAAATAATCACACATAACAAATAAACAAACATGCATAAACAAACAAACAAACAAACAAGGAGCCTGAGTCCCTTGTGCCTTGACGTCAAAATATGTTCGTCACGATGATGAACTCAACGTGTACTCATAAAGTTGGTCTTCTGCCAAGGAATGAAATCAAGTCTATATGTAGGTTAAACCACAGGCGGCCCAATCACTATTAATAAGCTTATTATTGAGTTTTTCTCAGTTTTCTCTATCAGTTCTTCTCCTTTTCTTCATGCTCTGACTGATCGTAGTAAATAAAAATAAATGACTTTATAGCCTAACCTAGCCTCTTGACTCTTTATTTATTCTACACCCCATTACAAGGACGTTTATCTCTCAATATACACACATCTTGTAATGAATTAGTCAACATGACTAATTATGCTAATCCGTGGATTTTCACCGATTTTATGGGTTAGTCAACATCGGGAAAGATAGGAAAGGTCCTTTTTCATTTACATCTCTATCTTTGCAATGTTGACCAACCCTTGATAAGTCAACGGATAAGCATAATTAGTTGTGTTGACTAGTTAATTACAAGATGTGTATAGGAGAGATAAACGTCCTTGTAATGGGGTGTAAAATAAATAAAGAGTCAAGAAGCTATAGGTTAGGCTATATAGTCATTTTTTTTATTTACTACGATCAGTCAGAGCATGAAGGAGAGGGACTGACAGTGACAGAGAAAACGGAGAAAAGTCAATAATAAGCTTATTAATAATAGTGATTGGGCCGCCTGTGGCTAAATCTTCCTCCTGCGATCAACGGAACATCCTCGGTATACTTCACTCTGTCCTTATCAAAATACCGACGAAAAGTTCTCACACAAAGAACTGATCATTAGCACTAGCACTCATGAAACCTGTAAAACAAGTCATCTTTGATGACACAGTCCCCGCCTGGTAATGGGTACTTTGACTACAAGTCCTCGGAGAGGGTTGAATCCTGTTTAATAATTTGATCTGTGGCTAAAATACTGCGATACAGATGAGGCTTAATGGCCGAGAGTGATTTTGTAGTACAGTTATGGTTCAATGGTTGAATTCAACAAGTGATATGTGAAGAGAGTATTGATGGCAAATAGCAATAGTAATGGCAGTGATAGCCATACAAAACTAAATACCTCAGTGACATCGGGTGTTTCAATGTGCCACATGCAATCATGTACGAAAGTCGTTTTTAAAGTTATAACCACCATACAGGCAGCTTCCAATAACTTGCTGTTAATATCCAGGGAAAACATGACCAGCTATGAGCTTAGCGTCGCTGACAGCGGAGCTAAATGAAAAGTAGTCATACATTTGTAGGACAATACATTTGCATGAAGTTTGTGCAAGGTACCTATGTACCAAATATCAAGGCAATCTGGCTTGTGGTTTGAGTTATAGCATTTTGACGGCGTTGGCCCTTTTTACCTAATTTGATCATACATGTTTGTTTGAACAAGTTCACATGTCTAGATTGTGGCACATCAAAACATCAGATATTGAGACGGTAGCAAATTAATGCTTGGTGACTCTGGGTGAACATGAAAAAATCGTAACAAAATGGCCACCAGGCAGACATATTGCATCGCATTGTTAACCAATTGACTAGCGTCATGGAGGTAGTCTTCCTACATCCATGCTAGCATGTATATAACGTAGGTCAATGTCCTTGTACCAACTTTGACTAAAATATGTTAAGACATGTCTGAATTAGGCCTCAAGACATGAAAAATCTCAACAAAACATGATGTGCATCGTGGAACAAATCGACGTGCATAAGTATGACATAATTCAATGTTCTTGTATCAACTTTGGAAGAATTCAGTTTACGCATGTTTTAGAAATGCTTAGTTACTGAAACACGGACGGACGGACAAACTGACCAAAAGCACTAGTCCCCACGGACTTCGACTTATAAGGGATAGAACAGGACACTTGCTTGTGAGAAGCTGCTGCCGTTATATATAGCTTTGTTTTAACATCGGGCTATCGATTAACATGCTTGCAGAGTCTAATAGCTGTTATTTGCATAATAATAACCACAATGCAAATAAACATATCACGCGCATAACGCATGGCACGATTATGTTTACATTTTTCGTTGCTCTATATACTTTTATGAAGAGAACCTTGCTCTGTATTATGCCCTCTGCAGTTCAACCTTAAGCTCATACAAGGGGTCAACATGTCGTCCACTAGCTTCAACAGAAGAGAGGGTTATATAGGATACTGTCCGATTCTGATCCGCAGTGTTTCCCTGGTACATAAATGCAAGGCCTAAATTTCAGTAAGTATCCCTAAATTCCGATGGTTCATGCTGCGGTCTCGTTTTCTGGCATTTTCCTGCGCTGTTTGGCAACGCATAGCCTTGACCTGCGCAATACAGTCACTGCGACCGATCACAGAGATTTCGTAGCTCAGTTGTCTAATAGTGCGTACTTAAGTTTGTCAATACAGTTGTATGATTTCAGTAACATATTACTGGCGAGTGCCTCAAGTTGTGCAAGTGTGGTCCACATCAAGAAGTGGCGTCCACAATGGAATATCCACGGTTCCTTCCTGAAAATTGTCGACGAGCTTTCCCTTCACCAACATACGGATGAGTTAATATATTCACTGACGTTTATACATTAAGTATTTCCTGTAACGGTGTTCATCGGGTTCTCAGACGGAAAATGTTGTTTTCCGATATCACCGAAGGTTTCTAAGACAATGTTAAAACAGCCAAACAGCGAAAACTAAAGTCATGCTTCTATGACAACCAAAATTTATCTATGTGACATTACAGCGTGAAAATTTTGAAAATACTCGGGTTCTAGAATGCCATTATCACACATTGTCCTGATGAGGCAGTGTGATGCGAGTTTACCATTTTGCAGTTCAATGGTGCAATAGTGACGCCATGTCCTGCTGCCCCATTGTGACGATGAGATGACATCATAAAAAATTGCAGTGCGAAAATGAGGTCACTGAGGGGGCGTCGATTACAAAAAGCTGATGCACTGGAGGCGTTAGTTTAGGAATTCGTTTAACCTGCGTCAAAACTGCAATAAGGATTCTCATGTATTAACAATTTAGATAAAACTTTCTGATATAATATCATAGAGTGTTGAAAAGAAGCACGCTGGCACTCTAATTATTTCTTCGAGACTTAGATGCATTTTATTGCGTACGACGTTTCGCTTTAGAGGTAGAACTTTTCAGGTACATTTTAAGAGAGTGATAAAACGTACAAATCTCACTTTTCCTTTGTCCTCACTCATGCCTTTTTCCATAACCGGTATCATCAAGATAAGTCCCATAACTAATCAGGTACTTTCTTTTCTGTATTCTGGACATTTTTTCCTACCCAGATTGCAATGTAAATTGTTTCAGTCCCATCCACTTCTGCTTTTTCAAAGTCGTCTACACACTATGTCATTTCCAAAGTCTTCTACATAACACCATCGATGTACATTTTGAAGCCTTCAACAACGTTCATTTAACTTCTGTGTAGGTTAAATCCAAATCCAACAAAGATCACTGATAGCTTGTAATTTTCAAACACACTGAGATCTGTCTCTTTAGATGTAGACCAAGAAGCTTTACCTATAGAGCGAAAGGTCGTACGCAAAAAAATACATCTAAATCTAGACGAAATAACCAGAGTGTAAGCTTGCTCCTTTTCAACGTTGTTTTCATTTATTAATCCGATGCACAATCCACCAGGGATCTTCTGTCCTGGAACACTGTGTTAAATATATATATATATATATATATATATATATATATATATATATATATATATATATATATATATATATATATATATATATATATATATATATATATATATATATATATATATATATATATATATAAATATACATATATATACATACATATATATATATATATATATATATATATATATATATATATATATATATATAACTTTGGTCTCTATAAACTAGATAATTATCGCGTAGAGGCTTCAATTAATGAAAGTGGTATCATGTGTCTCAATCTTGCACACAGGGTGCCAATTGTTGGCTCCCATTTGCAACCCTTGGCAGATTCTGTTTTGTCTATATACAAACAGAATTTCTGACTGTATCACGGGGGGTTAATCAACAGTAACGTCGCCACGTGTGTCTTTATATATATATATATATATATATATATATATATATATATATATATATATATATATATATATATATATATATATATATATATATATATATATATATAATTTATTCATTTCAGCGTTGTCAGGGGTATATATATCATCAGACATTCATGTATGCATTCGTGCAATTTAAATATTGATACAGGTCTTCAAGACATTTCCTTACATTGGTTGTATTATCTTCTGGGGTCAGCCACCACAGCAACCTTTAGTCATCGTATAGCAAGCTATTCTGCTATCGCTGGTAGCCATGACAAAGACCGGACCACAAGATATAACGCGACGGAGATGGCTTGTACTTGCCAGCTGTTTCTACATCCAGTTTCTTTGTGGAGGCGTCGTGAGTGCGAATGGCGTCTATATGGCGGAATTTCTTAAAACTTTCGACGAAAGCGCTGCAGCCTTGTCATGGATGTTCACCATACCGTGGTTGATGACAGCTATTCTTAGTAAGTTTTCTTGTTTATCTGGAAAGCACAACGTATTTTGCTCTTGCACTATGATCAGGCAAGGTTCTCTGAACGATACACAATCAACTTCGTTGATACACATTTGTGTGTACACTGATATCAACACAATTTAGGTGTAAATGCAGAATGTATTCCAAACAAACTCTATCAGAAGATAAACAGCACAAACATCTTGTTCCTTCGCGTGCGCTTGTAGTCATAAACAGAGCTGAGCACAAGTTAGCAGTCGAGAGATAGATAGTACATATCAGCAGTTCTTATGTGAATTATGGAAGCCCCGTGAATGAAATCGCTCGTGCTTGAAATCTAATGAATATTCTGTCTACTGTATGTGTATCTTAACTGTCATAAATTTATGCATTTAACAGACTGAACTGGCTAAGATATGGTTAGATTTGCCACGTGTACTAGAATATGGCTGGATCTAACCATCCTCAGTAGCAATCAGAAATTTGACTAATATATTTCTTTTGAATGGATCGATTGGTGAACTGATGGATGCATAAAAAATGAATCAACGTTGTCTAATGATGGAATAAATAACGTGTCATACACATAAATATGGTATCAGAATCGATAAGATTCAGGACAAATGTGGATGACACAAAATACCAGAAGATACCTTTCATGGCTACATATATCCGAGGTTTAATGGAATGCTCTATGCCAAACTGTATTCTTCAACAGCGCCAGTCACTGGCTACCTCACGTCAGTGTATGGGGCACAGAAAGTAGTTGCAGTGGGAGCGATCTTTATTGTGGTTGGAATGGTAACGACAGCTTTCAACGACAGCTTTACTCTCCTCTTCTTTACGTTTTCAGTTTTACTAGGTAAGCACTTAACTCTCTAATAGCATGAAATAATAACAGCTTTAACCCTCTGCAGAACCCAATCAGCATTTATAGGTACTGCAAGTACGCATAATTAGTGCACGCACTTTTCATAAGTTTTGCGCACTAAGCTTCTCATCAAAATGTCAATATCACAACCTCACATCACCGTTGTTGATCTATGGGTAGTTTGTGTGTTCTTCCTTTTACAAAATACCCGAAAATATTATTGATTGATTATTCATTCATCAAGTTGAAACTATTAACGAATTTTCAATATTCTTGTTTTCTCCCTTAGTAGAGTTCCTCACTCTACTCCAAAAACCATGTCGAAATATCTAATTTTCAGTGGCGCATCACAGCATGAAGGTCCTTAGGATCAAACGGTGTTATTTTTGAAAAGTTCTTTTTGTCCAGAAAAAGAATTAATATTACATTCTCTCATCTACACTGGTTTTACCCTGTTTACTTTAGTGATTTTTTTCAGAGGGGAAGTTCACCAAGGCTGATTTTTACATATGTGTTAGCTTTGGGATCGCTTATTCCGGAAAATCCGTTTTTGCCATTCCTAACCTTCATTCTGCCAACTGGCCAATAGGTCCCACTTGATGATTTTTTATACAGTGAGCTACAACTATATGATTTACAGGTGCTGCCTTTTATGACTTTTCGATACATTCAAGACGACTCTCGACATAAATTTCGGCATGCAAAAAACTTTTCATTGGTGATAATTATTAATTTTTCAGCGTTCGGATGGGGTCTATGTTAACCCCAGAAACGTAGTGCATTATTTACATTACATTATAATCGTAGACAACTGTACGTTGTGAACGGTCTCGTCTATGAATTATGTATATAAATATGACATGGTTGTGTCATAAAAAATCTTTGGTAACGAAAACGTTTTAAGTTTATGCATTTATGAATATTTTGTTACCAATAAATATCATCAATATAAATTAAAAAAACCGAGACTAATGGAAATTCTATTTTGAGTTGGAGTCCAAATTAATCCCAACTTTGTAAGATTAAATTATGAATTTTGTTAATGGTGTAAGATGAAAGTTAAAGGAGAAACCACATTCAAAGGAACGTCTTTACAAATATGCAAGAGCTCAACGTATCGTAGATACCCTACATTATTTCTTCTCTACTTGATGATTAATTTAAGTTGTGGTGACTTGATGTAAGTGATTGATGGAAAGCGATTTAAAATAAATAAGGCGATATACTTTGTCGTCAATAATATCGGAAATGCAGTCAAAATATGCATATTTATAATTGAAGGAATATAGAAATACCTGACAGCACTTTAATATGCTGTATCTCAATAGAGAATACCTATACAGAATGTTACCCTGACAATGTCCTGATTTGCATCATTACCACTATCATAAATGAAAATTCCACCAAAGTTTTGATCTCTCGTATCTGTCGATTCATTAATCAAATTTGCATTAATTATTTTGTATTTTTTTTCTAAGGAACTGGTTTCACTGTTATTTATATACCGTCAGTGTCCATCATAGCCGAGTATTTCACAGATCGCTACGCCTTTGCCAATGGCATGGCCGCAGTTGGCGGTGGTCTCGGAAATATTATCTTCCCTCTTCTTGTACAAACACTCATTCAGATTTATGGTTGGCATGGAGCAATTTTAATCACTGCTGGGTTGTCAGCAAATGCCTTTGTGTGTGCATTGATAATGAAACCTGTAACCAAGACAACAGAGACGCGAAAAGAGAAAACGCTGGAAATGGAGTTCAACATACATTCTGAAGAGGAGTCTGCATCTGATACTACACGATCGGGTCCTCATAATTCAAGCCGTGACAAAAACCTCGACGGTTTTATACCTTTACAAGACGATGATCGGACAACTGAGAAAGCAATCGACCATGAACATGATGGTCGTCAAGCGTATTCAAATAAAAAGACAAGGAGAAACATATGCTCTGTCATTTATCGAATGTGGGGGATTTATATATGTCCACGATACCCACGTATGACTATTCTGCTTGTATGCATGATGGGTTTTGGCATCGCTTTTGTGACTTATATGACGTGGATAGTTGTACGGGCAGTGGACGTAGGGATCCCAAGAATGCAGGCAGCGGCACTGATGACAGCTTTTGGAGTGTCTTCCGTGATTGGTCGGCTGTCTCATGGTTGGTTTGTTGACCTGAAACTGATTTCTCCAATGGCGTTGCTGGCATCGATGTTTGTTCTAAATGCAACCAGTGTTTTGACCTACACCCTCGTCACGAATTACGTCGTCATGGTAATTGCTTGTGTGGGTATCGGACTCTCTCACGGTGTTTGTTTACCCATGTTCACTGTTTGCACTAGAGAGATAGTAGAGTTGGGGGATCTTCCAAGTGCCATCGGATTGATATATTTTGTGTCATCTTCTTGTGGTGGAATGGTATTGACTTTCTCAGGTAAGGATAAATGTTGGTATTGAAGTACTCAAGAAAACATGTGCACACACTTCATATTTGTCTTAGAGCGTACATCTCAATTTCTTATCGCATACACTCGAGATACTAGTAGTTTTGCTGCCACGAAAAGCTTAAATCTTGTCTTTTCTTGGAGATTCTTAGGTCATCAAAACCTTTTGCACTATCTAAAAGTGGAGTCTAGTTTCAGGACTATGGTCACTTATTTTTAATATTTTCAATCAACCATGCAGCTTTTAGTGAATGTAACAAGGAGGCGTGTCTTAATTGGACTTACTTGTATGACACGATACCGATGAAATCCTACGTTGCCTTTCTGTAAGACGTGCACTAGTGATAATTCGAACTCCTTGAACATAGTCTTTAATCTATCTGTTTGTTTTTTTCATATTTTTACAGGAAAGCTTTATGACAATACGGCCGATTCCAGAATGCCATTACTTGTAGCGGTTGCGTTTTGCGTCCTTGCCATTGTGACCAGTACAGTTGCTGTGTGTGTGAACTGCTATAGATCAAGAAACCAATCAAAGGCATCAAAAAGGGAGGAACAACGTGTTGATTGACCACTTGGATAGATCATCCTGGTCGATAGTCTGCTATGAACTTCCCAAGGAAAGTTTGCGTTGTAATCTAATCTAATCTAATCTAATCTAATCTAATCTAATCTGATCTAATCTAATCTAATCTGATTGATCATCATTAAATGACATGTCGCACACAAATCACAATATGAAACCAAAGACACTGTAGCGTCGAAAGTGTACGAAGCGTGTACTTAGTCTACCACTCTGTTTGCCAAATATTGTAATTCTACGAGAGGCATTTCGATCTATTTCGCACAAAAAATTGAGTAACCCCCTTTTTCCTCTCTGCATTTTGATTAGCCCCTTTGAAGTTTTCAATATTTTGAGTGACCCCCTCACATTCCTCCGCCCCCCCCCCGGCCGTAAATAACGACGACTCTCTATATTGTTACTTTATGGTAGAATGCTAAAATTGAAGGCATCTGAAAGAGAGGAGCTAGAGAGGGTGTCAACTGGTCACTCTGTAAGAAAATGGACAGCCTGCTAATCTCCCTCGGCCTCATGCAGATCGCTCGTATCTTAACTGCATTAAATGCAGCGCAGAAATTACAAGTGTAAAACAGGAGACCCTGTATTTGCTTCTAAAAGACGTTTACATAGTCCATTCACTGGACCTGACAAATATTGTAAGTCTAGAACAAGACAATTCTGACAATGTTGTCACATAAGACCCTTGGTGGAAGTTGAAGGACACTGTTAACCGCAATGCGATTTATGCATTCGTGCACAGAAAGCTCACAATCAGTACTAAATGTCAAGCAGTGTAATCATATGCTCGACTAGCCTAGGCCCCATTTCTTCGCTTTGGCCTCCATGCCTCCTCCTTCGTGTGAGAGAAGGCCAAAAGTGGAGACTGGGGTCCAGGCTATAGTCTAGTGCTTGACAGAATGAAGCTTTAAATAAACATCATCGAAGTTCTCCACGAACAGACATCTTCTCTACGGACTTTTGTGACACACTACAAATCTCAACATTTCTTCAACTCTCTGGTGCCGTATGTACTATTTTGTAGTTTATATCAACGGTAGAAACTTGTTATTCGCACGACGCCTACGGTCATCTTAGACTAGTTTCATTAATGGTCGGGTAATTCTTTTTACGACATGATTTACACCCGTGGCCACTTATCTGTTGATTAAACTCACTTGACGCAGTTAGAAATTCTGTTTGTACAAAGGTGAAACCAACTCTCTCTAGGGTTGTAAATGAGAGTTTACGATTGGCAACCTGTTCAAGATTGAGATACAATTTAACGTTACCATGCACTGGTCCATGTACAAGTCAGGTCTTGTTGAGACAACTTGTTTGTCCTATCTGTACCGTAATCAAAGGAAAGCTCTGGTATCATTGTAACTTACAGACTATCGTCTATAGACTAAATATGAATTTTCTTGTAATTATTTTTACCTTATCACAGTGTCTTGTCAGTTAAATTGATTTCAATTTCCAAAGACATACCGTCTGTATGGGACACATACAATTTTACTTAATGCTATAGGAGTGATCTCATAAAGTGTGTTGCCTTAATAATCTAATTAGAAACTAATTATCGTCTGGAGGCTTTAATGAATGGAAGTGGTATCTTGTGTCTCAATTTTTAACACAGAGTGCCGATCGTTTGCTCTCATTTACAACCCTTGGCAGGGTCTGTTTTGTCTTTATACAAGTAGAATTTCAGACTGCATCGAGTAGGCTTAATCAATAGTACAGTGGCCACGGGTGTAATATCAATTCTTTAAAGGGGTACAGTCGTCGGAACTGCGCTCAAAGGTCGTATGGGACCCATAAGACTACTGTAAACAATGTATCCAAGGTACGATGGTGATTGATGAAAGTTAAAACATGTCTATCATAATGTACATCATATACTTTAAATGTTGCAGCTATGTATGATGATGAGGTGCATATAGATATCGTGCATGAAATTCATTGTTTGTAAACTCGCATAAGCACAGTTCCGACAACGGTTTCGCTTTAAGGTACGTGAACAAAGCCGCAAAACTGTCTTTACTCGGAAAGTCTTCTAATATGTAAACTGATCAAATGAAGTTGAAAGAATTCTCAAAGACGGCAAACTTGAATGTTACAATACAGAGAAAATTGACTAAATCACATCCTAAGCCACTACATGTGTAATGTTAAAATCTTCTCATATTTTAATATTGATGATTGGGGGGGGGGGGGTCATACAACAGAAAGATAATTTGGAGGGGGTCACGATTGACATTTGTGCCACACGTTCCATCGACGACCCCCGGTATAAAACGAATATTCCCTCAGCTATATTGACGTTGCGATTGAAATACTTTTTCTTACTATCGCGCTATATTTTAATTCACCATATTCGTTTTGTCCTGATATTCATGCCCATTCTCTTCTGCAGCCGTTTTGTTATACGCCGCTGTCTCGTCAACTCTTTTCTAGGTTTTACAAATTGTGGAACACACATAGGTGCTTAGCAAATTTCATGCCAATTCGCCAGGAAGAATTGCAGGCGGCTGAGATCACAGTCGATCACTAAGCGCAATTATTTATTTCCCAGTGTGAATGTGAATTATGTATCGACAAATATTTGTCTTTAGCCCCTTTTTCGAAATAATGTCGACAGGGATTGCTCACCAGTCCAATGTTACATGTTTTCAATCAATTTAATCATTATGATCATAGATAAAGATGAAGTAGATGATAATAGTCAGAAATAAAGTTTTCAAAACGATGTAGAATTGTGTGTAGAAATGATAGGATTTGTTCAGGCGGCTTCACTTGTATCATATTGCAGCAATTAACAACTTATTTGATGACACTCTATCGATTTCACAGCCCTTCTTTGGCTACGCTTTGTGGCCCACTATGACTTTGATTTTAAACTTCGTGTAGCAGGTGTATCTCTGCTCAGCGAGCTCGCATATCCAGACTCTCACAGCCCCGCCTTGGCTCTGCTGGGTAGCCGTCGAGCTCACGCCCAGATTTTCAGTCTATGGTCGCTGCCCAACCTATTGTAGCCAGCGTTTGATTACGTGTTGGTCCTTGAGTTGATTTTGCCATTCTCTATGTGGCACATCAGTGAAGGTCAGAGATTACAAGCTGTGTAGCTGTGTAAGAGACTGTTAATTCACCGCTACAAAGTCCGGGTCGCGGATCACCTTGTTATAAATCATATTAAGTATATATACCTGCTGTCAATGCAAGACACCGCTGTTGTGCATAGGGAGGGTCACTCTACCCTGCTCAGACTAAATTTAATGTCTTTGTCAGCCGTTGACGTTGAAATCGTATGGGATTGAATTACAAAATATACAACATTCAGGTATTCATGCCAGTATAAAATTGTTACATTATGTTTTTGGGGAAAGAGAATATTCGTCCAAGCTTCCCATTCCACTTTCTTATGACCTTTGCGGCACTGTTTACGACCAGACCGACTCAGATTTTTGACATTATTATTGCATGATATCTGTCTTTGATACAGAAAAGATTTATTAACACGCTGTCCTACTTTTTCGACGACATTTTGTTTGCCTTACTGTTTAGGTAAATAAGATCTTTTCCAAATCGAGATAATGCCGAGTTTTCATAAATGATAACGTTGGCCTCGGTTCCGTTCACTGTTTCTGAAGACAACCCAATATCTTACTTTGTGGGACGCGGTGCGCATTCAGCCATCAATGTTTAGGCGGTCCGTCACATTTAAATCGTTGTGTTGACAAAACGAATCGACCAAATCATTAAAAAGCACTGCCACTAATTCCCCTTTGGAATGTAATAAAACATTATGACTCACATGACTATATACTCCCAGACATGGAGAGAGCTTTTACACAGTGTAGCTTAAGTATAATACAAATTCATTGATATCAGTACTTATTGCCATCTTACTTGATATTTACACCCATGTCCGTACATTCTATCTTTCAACAAACTGCTATATATGATGAATGCCAATTTCATACAGAAATGCAATTAAAACCACGCCTATCACTCATGGCGTAGCCCACATACTGGGATGGACTGTGCGTATACTTAACTCCGACCATCATGTGGAAGAGTTCTTTAAACAACCCCCGTATTATAATTTGCCCTGTTGTGTATCAAAGCGCCAGCGTGTAGTCGCAAAGAACGGATATTCGATCCTTTAATTCTTGTTACAGTAGATCTAGAAGCACATATGACACCGACTAGCAACAAGACAGCATATCTGACAAGTACCGCCGTTGCATAGTTATGATGTCTCATAATCGTTTATTTCATGTGTCTATGTTATTACCACCATTTGTTTTTGGCAAACATGTATGTTAATTACACATATCAAATGCGAAAATAGGACATGTTTATGTTTACAAATGTGTCCGGGTTAGTACAGTAACTCTTGTTAAACGAAAAGAAAAAGTATGTATCTAGTTTATATTGAATTATGTGTTGCTACCCTTTAACAAACATAGGCTCACAACAATCAAAATGAAAGTAAAAGCCACAACTCATAAATTAGCAAGAGAACGTGGCAAACGATAATCTAACTAATGCACCTAAACTATGCCCTGCGCCCTCAGTGGTTGAACCAGATTGTACCGAGGGTCAATGCCTTTGGGACTGTATTTCAACCGGCACGGGCCGGTACGACTATTTCCGCCATCCCCAACCCTGAGCATCGGCGTTTCCAGAGTATGTATAAATGCTCAGTCTATATTTCGGTAAGTACACCTTATAAGTCTGACAGTTTATACCATTTTATTGTTCCCTGGTGTCGTTATATGCGTTGTATTTGCATCATTTAAGCTGGTCCAACACAGGTCAAGTGGACCATTTTCATTCTGTCGCCCAGGCTTCTAAATATGGTATTCATGTTTCAATCAAAACCGCCTCATTATGTTAAGTAAATATTTAACATGCATATCACCTTCATAGTACAACGGTAACCGGAGTGCTACATTAGTATTCCCCTGTGCTGTTTACGTCCATATTCTAGAATCCAGGCAACTATTGATTTACATTTAACCTACAAGTTCATACAACCACCTAAGTTTGTTCTATTTTTTATTCTCAGTAACATTTAAGGACATCATGAAATATTTGAACATTTGCCACCACAAGGTAGGTGCTGGCCTTTGCGATAACCTAAGATATCACGATGAGAATGTTATAGTGTCGTTAATATTTACAAAGCATATGGCGGTCGCAATGTTGGCCTAATCGCAGGCGCTTTAAGCACAAAGTTTATACGCACTTTGATAAAAAGTAATAAATTAACCTCTCACCCCGTGGCATTTAAGAAATATACAAAGCGTAGCGGTTCTTGACGGGATTGAACGATGACTGCCAAGAAGGTCTTGTTTTCGGCTTATCATACTGTAGCAGTTCAAAGTTCACCTATATGGTTCAAGTCTTTGTTCGAATGACCCGGGCCTGTTCAGTGCCTGTTTGTAGGCCTGGAGATTATAGTATGGAAACTTAATATTCTATTTGAATATATTCTATTTGAATTATTTATAGTTAGATATCGCAAAGCAACAAGGGTGCAGATAGCATAGGCTATTCCAAGAGCGTTTAATTTTGTGGGAATAGAGATCTCACGAGCGTGATAGCATTTTCTGTCGGTCAGCCAAAAGTTGTCCAATTTGAGTTCTCGATAGTTGAGCAATTGACAGCAGAGCGCATTTCCTATACGGAAAGTCTGTCGCAAGACAGACACATAATCCTCGAAAGTGAAAGACAAACGTTTTCGTAATATTTTCTTTAACCATTCTTTTTCAATTTTTGTGTATATGGCTTTACGCCTCGTATTGTTGTATTGTGCGAGATGTACCGTCAAGGTGGTTTTGGAGCGCTTATTTCTTAAGTACGCTCTTAGGAAAGATACATATTAAGAAACCATCAGAATGTATGGCAGGGTGGGTCGGGTCTGGTGTAACAGTGGACGATGTACAAAAATCACAGAGTGACAGGGGGGCCGTACTGCGAATATGTTCTTAACCAAGAGAGGTTCCAAATGTTTTCATTTTCAAGCAAATCATTCCCTTTCCACATACTTCTTTGTAATAGAAACAGAGAATGGAAATTACCAAATCCATCCAGACATTTTCATTCAGGGAAAACAATGGATATACTGGTAAACAGTTTTAAAGTATTCTTTATTGACATGAAATGGCGCCGACGACTTTCTTTGTGTCACGGTTAAATATCAAAATAAAATAATACAGGTTAATGATCGGCCTACAGTATTTTTCGGAGCCTTCTTAAGGTAGTGCCTCGAAAATGAAAGACTTAACTTTTGCTCAAATTTTCCGTAAGGAATCTTTCAACCAATCTCTTTGAAAATGAAAAATAAAAAATTAGGGGTCACCGGCCCGTAAACATTTTGATACAAGAGAAACACATTACCCAAGATTTACTTAGATTTTATATTCAAAATAGCCGCCATCCCCGGGTCAACTCTATTGAGAAAAATACAATATTCGATGTTCTAAAACAACTAAGACGGTGAAAATTGTTGTTACGCCAAGAGCTTTAAAATGAACACCCACAAGTGGTAGATAAGAAAAGAATTGTAAAAATTTGAGAGTCAGACTAGCTGTCCCCGAGGTGCATTGTGCCGTAAGTTGCCTCTGTTTTTTAAATTTCGGTTTCAGTACCTGTTCGTGAATCATTTGCCAAACATACTAGCATTGACACACTTTCTGTTTTAAGTGTATTTAACCTTGATACAAGTCTTATCGGTGTTTTGTTTTACCAGACTATTTACCTTAACTTCTGCTGCCAGTCACTGCCAGTGTAACCCACGTTGTCATCGCATAACAACGTAATCTACATCGCTGGTAGCCATGACAAAGAGCGGGGCACAAGACATCAGCCGACGGAGATGGTTTGTACTTGCAAGCTGTTTCTACATTAATATTCAGTTCATTTGTGCAGGCAGCATGAGTGCAAATGGCCTCTATATGGTGGAGTTTCTAAAAACTTTCGACGAAAGTACTGCAACATTGTCATGGATGTTCACCATACTATACCTCACCGGGGTTATTCTTAGTAAGTTTTTTTTCTTATTATTTGGCTTTGCGGAAAGAACGAATCATTTTGTTGCTACAGTCGATGTCCAGTGTATATAAGTTTAATATCTTCCCACGGAGTCATGAATTCGAATCTAAAATATGATAATATGTTCACTTCAGTGTGTGAAACTTCATGTGTAATAGTAATTAATAAATAATAGGACAAAAACTTTTTCAGTCTGTTCTTTTATTCCACCTTGCGCATAAATTTGGAAATATTTGTTTAAACAGGCTTCATTCAAAAATTGTATGAGCTTTTTATCGCAGAAGTTAATATCACGCACGACATATCCTCTGTATCTCGATGAACGCCGAGAGAAAATATACCGGTACTCAAAATAGTCTTACGGGCATTTTTTATGGTGCAATGTATCATAACATTCATTACCGATCGAAACTTCCGTCTGCTTTACATCTCTTCCGATTTCGATGGCGCTCGATTGTCGCACAGAGTGGCGAGAGGCGACCATTTCGTTTGCTTACACAGAGAGTTAGTTACCATTGGACAGGTTTCGTTAGAGCGACAGAGACAAGCTCACGCCGTGTGCTCACTACGTATTCGGTGAGGTAGACCGTGTCTTGCGATCGGTAGTTAGAATGTGCTTGTTAGAGTTTGAAAGTCTAAAAATTACAAGAACTCGAATGGAATAATCACTGGATATTACATTACAGGATTCAGCATATTGTTCCCGTATTTATCTATTTGAAATATCTTTGTTTCTTAAAGCCCTTACATCACATCTTAGGCGTTTTTTGTGTGCTTTTTTTACTTTGTTTATTCTTAAGTTGCAAATGTAGGCCGGGAACATTCCAAAACTGATGACGTTTATCTTGCATATCTCGACGTTTAGCGTCTGAAAAATTACTGTAAACGTCACCAGGATTGAGCAATACGGACATGAGTATACGATAAATAAGTATTTTACCTGAGCATGGATAGAGTGATTCTACCAATTTTCATATTTTGTTCTCACACAGCACCGGTGGGTTGTTATCTTACATCCATATACGGGACACGCAAGGCAGTTGCAGTTGGAGCGATCATAATGACGTTCGCATCGGGAGCTATAGCATTTATTGTGCTTCTTTTCCTAACGTTTTCGATTTTATTCGGTGAGTAATTTGATGTAGTCTGTGTGTGAGCAGGCTATTTCCTCTTTTGCTTTGTCTCGTTTCATCAGCGACATTCCACAAAATAGACAAGGACAAAAGCTCTTTCGTCGTGCTTAGAAAAGATAACCCGTATATAAGAATGACATAAGATAGTTAAAAAAAACAATCATAATATTAGCGCCGTTTTTATTTGTTTCTTAGAGCTGGATAATTGGTTTTGTTTACCACTAAACAAACGAAGACGAAAACGTTTTCGTCTTGGATCCGAAAGATAACCAGTAATGTAAGAATGAGAAGATAATGCAAAACAAGATAATGTTATTGTTACAACCATTTTCTATTTGTTCCCGAGACTTTGTAAATCATTTATTCACCTCAAATGATACTTTGGCCCTGTTTTGACCTGTAGACAAGTTTCATATGATATGATTGCTTTCATAAAGTAGCATGAAGGTTTTGACGAAGGTAGTTTGCAAGTCGCAAGTGAAAGATTTAATCCTTGGCTCAAAATTTCCTAACTGAAACTCTCAGCCATGCTCTTATAAACTCACAATAAAAATCCGGGGTCGCCATGCAAATTTACAAACTAGAGAAACAAATTACCCAACATTGAACAATATTTGAAAATCAAAATGGCAGCCATACCTGTGTTAGCTCTATGGGAAAAATAAATTTTGGATTATAGAAAAACTGAGAAGGTGAAAATATTTCTTTCTCCGAGAGATCGATTTAAAATGAGCCTGAACAAGTGGGAGATCGGAAAAGAATTATAGAAATATCTGTCCCCGAGGTGCGTTCCATCTTAAATGAATTGTTGACAGGTAATATATACAATGCCACATATGTGTACTCCTTAATGCTTCGAGTCAATTATTGCTGCAATAGTATACATCACTTTCCCTGCTTTCCGAAAATGTATCGTATGGGACGGATATGTCTTTTTAGATGTGAAAATTTGCATTATTATTAATTATTATTATTATTATTAATCTTTATTTCAGGCCATAAATGCCCATAATATAAAATAAATAGATACAAAAAAAATATACAGAAGTTAAAAATGAACAAGAAACTTAATAAAGAACCTTTCTACAATGTTTCCAAAAAGCTGAATGAAAATACGAATCAGACTCTACACAGGTAGATAACTGGGTTTTTACTCACGGACAGACGCTTGCAAAATGCGAATAGCAGTCTTCGGTGAAGGGAAGCAAAATTAAAGATGTTCTTGGTCACAAAATTGTGACTAATACTGACATCACGCTTCAGATCAAAAATCAACCTCAAGGCATTATTATAAGCTATCCTCAGTTTTCAGTTTAGCACTAAAATTACACCACACGTTCAAACAATAAAAACTATACAAAAAGCTTTAAAAAGGACACATTTTACTTTCTGAGAGCACTGGCCAAAGTTACGAACAATAAAATTGGCTCTCGCATAAAAACTACGAAGCTGTCTTTTCATATCTGCATCGTCCATCCCAGTGGAGGACATAATATTAAAAATGTGTTGCGATGACTTGCAATGTTGCATTGCGAGAAAGATTGCCTTGCTCGCTGAATGTTCTCCTAAGATTGAATGTGCCTCAGTGACAAATACTCAGACTCTCAAACTTTTAATTGGCGTACCACTTATGCGGGCTTATTTTAAAGCTTATGGCGTAAATACAATTTTTGACAAGCTGTAGTTTTGTGAAAATCAGGAATGTTATTTTCCCTAATAGATATAACACATTGATGGTGGCCATTTTGAATTTCAAATATCAGTAGATACTGGATAAATTTTGCTAGTACCAAAATTTGCATGATGACTACCCATTGTTAATTTGGAAGGGAATATGGTTGAAAATTTACTTTAGGAAAATGTGGACAAAATTTTAAAACGAATCATTGTGCATGTAATAAATGATTATATTACAGCTTTATAAATACCAGTGAATCATGTGACGTCATTGCCTTTGATTATTACTGATTATGTGCCTGATTATCAAGTATTGTCACCCAAGATGTTCTCTACATCTACAACCTGGCATTGCCAAACTTATACAATAATAGAAACAATGTACCCCTTCCCGGCCATTAAGGGACTCAAGCAGACGTTGCTCTTTAAAATATACTCGACTTCGCCTCGTACATTATGTTGTCTATCGTCAATCATTGGCCCAAATGTTCATCTGTTGTATCTCTCGGTGCATTAAAGCTTCATTGGCCAGTAATATCTAGATTGTAATATTTGTATCTTGCTTGTGAGACATAAATTCCGTTTCTACACTCAAACTCATACCAATATACCAAGTACGTGTACTAAACTTATCAATACTGGTGATACAGCCAGCATGTGCTCTACGTCCAGAGTTACTGTTAAAAAAACTTCAGGTCTTCAGTTCTTGTGTTAACAGTAACAGGAAATTGCTCACTGTGTGCAGTGTTGGCAAGACTGGTACATGGTACTTTGCATTTTAACATACTTAAGGTAGTATGCACCTCAACAGTGAAAGAGTTAAACATTTGCTCAAAATTTCCTCAATGAAACATTCAACCAATTTCTAATCAAATCAAAGATAAAAATCGTGCAAACTTTTGTAAGACAAAAACAAATTACTAAACAGTTACCGATATTTGAAATTCAAAGTGGTCGCCATCCCTATGTTAACTCCAACGGGAAAATACAAGTTTCGATTTCCATAAAAGTAAGACGGTGACAAGTTTTGTTTCTGCTTGAGATTTAAAATATGCTCCAACAAGTGGTAGACCAGAGAAGAAGTGGAAAAGTTTGAGAGTCCGAATACTTGTCCCCGAAGCACATTCTACTTAAATAGAGCATATTAGTAGCTATTTGTTATCCAGATCAAAACAGATGGAAAAAACTAAGAGCTGAAGCCATATCCCTATCATTCAAACCCATTCTGTTTGATTTCTTCTAAGGAAGTGGTGCTTCTTTGGTCTACATATCATCGATGCCTATTATAGCCGACTACTTCACAGATCGTTATGCATTAGCAAATGGAATTACATGGGTTGGTGGTGGACTCGGAACCATGATCGTGCCGCCTCTTGTAGAAGCACTCATTCAAGTTTATGGATGGCATGGGACGTTTTTAATACTCTGCGGGTTATGTGCAAATAACTTTGTATATGCATTGATTCTGAAACCTGTTACCAAGACGGCAATAAAACAAGACAAGGAACCATCCGAAATGCAGTCTGACACGGATTCTCTACAAGAATATAAATCTGAATCCAAGGAGTCCACAAACAGTCATTCAAATCGTGTCCATGGCCCTGACGGATATACATCTGTACATGAAACTGAAAAGTCAACTGATGATGCCATCGATGCTGGACATCAAGGTGACCGTCGAGCAAGTTCGAACAAAAATGCTAGAAGTAGCATATTTTCCGTTATTTATCGTATGTGGGGGTTGTATATATTTCCTAAATATCCTCGCATAACAGTACTGGTTGTGTGTATGATTGGTTTCGGCGCCGCAATGATTATGTACTATATGTGGATAATTGTGAAGGCTGTCGACATCGGTATTCCGAGAATGCAGGCAGCGGCACTGATGAGAGCTTTTGGAGCGTCTTCTGTGATTGGTCGGCTGTCTCATGGTTGGTTTGTTGACCTGAAACTGATTTCTCCAATGGCATTGCTGGCATCGATGCTGACGTTGAACGCGATTAGTATACTGGCCTACAACCTCGTCACGAGTTACGTCATCATGGTGATTGCTTGTGTCGGTCTGTCTCATGGCGTGTGCTTACCCATGTTTATTGTTTGCACTAGAGAGATTGTACAATTAAAAGATCTCCCGAGCGCTATAGGGCTGATATTCTCAACGAATAGCATGTTTGGAGGACTGGTACTAACATTCGCAGGTAAGAGTGGAAGTTTGTTTGCTGAGAATTAAAGGCACAAAGCAGCGAATGTGTAATAAACCTATCTCAAAATATCCTTGAACGTTTCCTTTGAATAAGACCCCTTAAAGACTCAAAAAGTGTGTAACAACAGTCATAAGTGTCGAACATGGCATGTAATTTCAAATGTTTTAACATCATTCTAGATTTTCCGCCATTTTCAAAAACTAATCATGCGCCAGAGAAAATAAAGATTACAACAACGAAATATCAGCTATCGTTCGTTATGCAATCAAGTAAATAGCAGTATGATTTTTTCTTGGATGATCACGATGTGTATGACATTGTGCAGGAAATACTGCATTTGTTGTACTGTTCCGTGGGGCGCCATTTTACGAGTGACGGACCCGTTCATTATTTAACTGTTTACACATGTGGTAGGCATAGTCAAAACCAGCAAGCAGTGATACTTCTATACGCATCATTCAGTTATCACATTTACATGAATTAACTTTGGCTTGGAAATAAAATCATGAAAACAATGCAGCTAATTCGCAGCTATTGGGACTTTAAGCCAACATACACTAACTCTCATGTCAATACTAGCATGCCATATCCTAACAACAAGTCTTGCCTGTGTAGAAGATGTCATGGCATGTTAATAACACCATGAATCCCATAATAATCTGATCATCTTGGTAGAGACACAGTGCCGCCACAGGGAGAAACTGTGGTAGAGAGAACTTCACGAAGACTAGTTATGAGTTTCAATATAAGTTACAATTGTGTTAATGTAAACCTTTGCCACATGTTTGCAACTTCATTGAAAGTGCTAAAATAAGTATTAAGAACAGTAATCACCAATTAATTCCGAAGGTCATTAATTATACAAATATGTAATTGGCTGATATAAAAAAAACCGAAATCTCTGTAACTGCTTTCATTGTATCGCCACTTTATAAAGCAAGTTTAATTGCTTTTGGTCAAGTCCTTCAAGCTATATATGCAAACCTGGGAAAGCCCATTAGATATGTAAATCATAAATAAGCTGCCATGAAAGTGCGAAATAACTTTCAATATTGTTTTGACCTAGTATCATCGATGTAAATATATATGTTATAACACAATATCTTCGATGTACATAGCAAGTTTCGTCAACTTATGTGGAGTCAATCAAGATATCTATCCCTAATAAGAAAGTTCATTAACTATGAAAATTAGGAATTAACTGCAATAAAAAAATGCTTAACACAATATCTTCAATGTACATAGCAAGTTTTATCATCTTTGGTCAAGTTGATTCAGATATATATCCCTAATTTGGGAAAGTTCATTAAACATGCAAATTAGGAATTGGCTGAAGTTAAAATGCATGATGAATTTCATTCATGTTAAATCATAGTATCTTCAATGTACATAACAAGTTTCGTCAACTGTGGTCCAGTCAATCAAGATATATATCCCTAACAAGAAAGTTCATTAAATATTCAACTTTGGTCGATTTAATCCAGATATATATACTAATTAGGAAATTGGAATGGGCTGAAGTGAAAATGCTCAATGACTTTCAATACTGTTATGTCACAGTATCTTCAATGTACATAGCATATTTCATCAACTTTGATCTAGTCAATTCAGATATATCCCTTATTAGGAAAGTTCATAAAACATGCAAATTAGTAATTATCGTTCGTGTTACGCCTTAATATATTTCATGGCTGATATATCCTGGTGTAATCAACATTTGAAATTGTAGCAAATCTGATCAAATTGTGTGCAGTCTTTCTCAGTGTATATCCGTTTTTTCTTAATAAAATCATTAACTATGCAAATGTGCGAAAAGTATGCAAGTCACACCCACCAAAAAAGTAATCGTATCTTGCCATTTGCAAACTGAATCTATGTACCAGATTTGATTCTGATCTGAAGAGCCGTTTTTGAGATATCGGGCCCAAAGACAGTCAGACAGACAGACAGACAGTCAGATAGAGATCGCTACGACATTAGCTCACGTGTGTGAATACGTGAGCTAAAAACGAACAAAATCTCAACGCTATTATGTGTTTTGCATCTTCACAGGGAAGCTCTATGACGATACGGGCGATTCGAGGATGCCATTATTTGAAGCAGTAATGTTTTGCGCCAGCGCAGCAGTACTAGAGATTTCCCACAATACATCATGATTTGTACCAACGTAGATTCCCCTGTGAAGTCTACCATGTCTCCCATGTGTAGACAAATTCCTGGACCACTTGTAAAAATTCTGAGAACGTACTTTTAAGAACACCTTTCTTCTCAATTCCAGTTTAAAGGATTAAGAAAATTGTGCTTGATTAAGAGAAGAGAAAGGATTTTTGTAAATTTCCACTGATTGTGTCCTCAGCCATACAGAATAAAGTGATGGAAAGTAGGGAGACTAGTTGCACCTGTTTTATGAAACAAAAGGATATTGATTTTTTCCAAATAGAAAAGACAAAAGAAATTTACATGCTAACTATTTTCAGAGAATGACCCCTGCAGTTGGTAAGAACTTGCTTCCCAAAACTGTGACATTTGTAGTACCTGAAGAATGTGACTTTTATGGTTATTTAATGGTTTCTTTGAAATTTATACTACAATATTTCAACGTACTTTTAATAAATATAATTAATCAATTATCGTGAGACTTCACATTATTGCTTTTATACAGAACTGAAAAAGTTATAAGAAAGCTAACGTCGTTGGTACAAATCGAACAGCATTGTGGGTAATTTATTGTACTGCGCCAGCGCGGCAGTGATAGGTACCATGGCTGTATGTGTGAACCGTTACAGGTCAAGAAGGCAGTTGCATACATCTGGAAGAAAAGGGGGAACATGATGAATGAGCATTTGGAGAAATTATAGTTATTCCATTGTGGAATTTTTATCAACTTCCTACAGTGACAGTCTGTGTTGGTTTGTGAATTGATTTTCACCCTCACATATATTGATAGAGTGAAGGTTACAGATTTGTGTGTAATAAGTAAAGATGCCCCAGGGGTGTGTAGGGAGCCAATCAGCGAATCTATAGCAATGAAGCTTACAAAGAAAAACTTGAACCACACGTTCCAAATGCGATGCAACAAAACATTGTTGATGAGATAATCCATGATTATAGGGCAGAGATATTTACAAGTTCAACAAAAAATGATAATTACTTCATTCTTCAGAAATTAATGCTAGATCAACATTTTCTCTTTAACCTGCCATACTGAGCAATTTGGCAGTGCCCAAAATTGCCTTTGACATGAGAATAATAGCATGAAAATAGTTCTGGTGGCCGAGATTGATTGTATCATAAATGAAAATAAAGTTGTGAATTGTACGTATAATCATGGTGTTTTAGTATAAAACAAATGCTACGGGAAGTAGTATTCAAAAGACAGAGAGGCAATATTTTATGATCAATCTGTACTCGAAGGTGACGAAGAACACATCATTCTGTCATATGTAAACTTTAAGGACGATTTTTTTCCCTTTTGCCTAAAACAAGTGGATTGTTACATAAGATCGTGCCAGATATTCTTTTCGAAGTTTTACGTGCTTACTTTATGCAAATAAAATCTGATCAATTTGTTGTATCCTCTTTATGCATCGATGTATGTGTTTCAGTAATTTAGTCATGACGTAAAACAACCTTTATCCGTTAATCCATATTTTTGATTTTGACTATAAATGGAGCTGCACACAGCGTTAATGAAACGTCATCGCAGCCTATGTAACGATCGGAAATAAGGTCAACAAAACCACCACCTGCGTGGCGTACATCAATACGGATGAGAAATCCATATCATCCCTGTTGTACGTCATCAACCGGCACTTTTTCCTGCACTATAAATACTGTTCATACATGCACGTCGCGATGCTTGCGTGCACTGACCGATCTGTCGTGATCGATGCCTAACTCTCATGACATTTTTACGAAAAGATGACGTGATAAATCCAGACATGGGAACACAGAAGGCATGTCCAACGAAATGTCGAGTCGCTAAAGCTTTAGCTATTCCCAAGAATCGAATGGGGATACCGTCGATCGTTTTAATGGCTCAATAATGTCCCGGTTCCAGTAAAGTAAAATCAAAAGGCCTAAAGTCAAAATATTCTTCGAAATAAAAATGATTCGCTGCATGATTTAATTCTCTGAAGTAATTTAGCTGTAAATCTGAATAACAGTATGATTATCTGTCACACTCTGAACATCTTGCCTTAGCAACTCTGAGGCTTGTCTTCTTGTAAATCGAGACCAACGAGGGTAATGAACAATTCCTATCGGTTACATATTAGAGATATATCAAGTTTTGTCGGAGAAAATATTTAAGAGTTACCTGTAGACTACGATGAAAAGTGAAATAATACTTTTAGGTGAAATTCCAATATCATAATTGTTGTCCACGTCTGAACTTTCAAACACCCTGTTTGTATCTATTACATTTGTATCAATGGTCAAACACTTATAAAAGTGTACAGATTTAGTTACTTCAGTATTGTAAAAAAATATTCTTAGTTTCCTCATAGACTACCCATGTAGAGTGAGTCAACATTTCGGTGAAATTCCAAAATAAAATTTCTTGCACACATCCACTTTTAACCATCCTATTCTAATCTAATAGAATTAAGTCGATTATCCAACGTCTATACATGTCCAAGTGTAGTAAGTTTGGCATTGAAAACAATTATTCAGAGTTTTGTCATAGACTCCCATGTATAGTTGATGAACATTTTTAGTGAATTCCAAAATTAAATTTCTTGTACACATAATAGGCACTTGTTACCATCCTATTCTAATCAAGTACAATTGTGTTAATTAACCAACGTCTCTACATGTATATGCACAAGTATAGCAGGTTTTTCATTGGAAAGTTATTCGCAGTTTTATCATAGACTCCCATGTACAGTAAATTTTCAGTGAAATTCAAAAATCAAATTTTCTGTAAACACACGGGTTGTAACCGCCCTAGTGGATGTGTGCAAGAAATTTTATCAAGTGCATCTATGAAAACATCTATAAATGCATAGATATTGCTAGTTCTGTATTGAAAAAGTATTACATAGTTTCCTCGTAGTGAATCAACATTGTTAATATCAATCAAATCCAAATATCAAATTTTTGTACACACACACGCACTTTTACCTACCACGGCAAGCAAAATACATTTACATGAATCATCAAACATATGTAATTGTACAGATATTAATTGTATTTAATAGGAAAATGATCATAGTTTGCCCAAAAGACTCCTATGTATGATTATTTCATATTTTAAGACGAAGCACTATATCAGCCACATTTTGGCATCTAATAGTTGTGCAAAAAATGCTGACCCTCACCAGAAGGCACGCGTGAAATTTCATGACCCTTCAAAAATGCTTTCGCAAAGAAATCGCGACCCACCAGTCATTTCTGTCCAGTCCGTTGAATAATCAATTTGAAAGGGATTTCAAAATTGTAGCAAGTCAGAAGGGGAGAATTTAACGCATTTTGAGTTTGTTAGGGGGTCAATTGAAAAATCTAAGAATCCTTTTCTACAGAGGTGTTTGTGTGTGCGCTTTACTCAAGCAATGGGGTGTCATTAAATTTTTGTCATGTTAAAAGGGGGTCATTAGCTTTTTGGAGCAATGGGTTGGGGTTCACGTATTTTGACTGATGCTTCGGAAGAATTTGCCGACCCACCCCCGGCCATAATAACTGAACGCTCCCAAAAATGCCCACAGACTTGGAGCAAGTCCATCGGTATCCTGTATACCACAGTGTATACGTTGCATTGCAGACTAAGGTGTATTTGCAAACCCATGCCTGTAGAGGGGGAAAATTTCACTGCATTCTCGAACGAGTTACTTTGCAAAATTAGCTAAAGAGAGTGCACATCGAAGCATTGTCGAACCTGCTTACCGGTCAAATGTAAGATATGAGGTTCTAGAAAACAGATAAGCCTTACATGAAACGAATATTCAGAAATGTTAAATGAAAAAAGAAGTCGGCTTCAATTTCATTTCCGCCTGCAGGAACTGTTATCATACTATGTACAACAAAGGGAAGTCAACAGTACTGTGTACTCCTCCTGAAATGAATAACGGCATTTTCGCAACGACACTCAGGTAGTGGCAGGACGGGGAGATAACTAATGAATTAATCGGACATCCAGCTACACCACAACGACATAAGAATAAATACCAGTAATATCTGAAAGTAAGCATAATATTAGTCAGTATAAAGGCAAATGCGAGGATATCCTCCGATAAAAAGGAGACAGCAGTACAAAATTCCGAAACCAAGACTGAGTATAAGTTATTTGCAAAACTAAGGACAGGAAAAAACAAAAACACCATCACATCTTACACAAAATGCCACCTAACCGACTATGAAAAGGAGACCCGTCTAAAAAATTGACGGTTCCAGTAAAGAGTCTTCTGTAGCACTGACTTAACCCCTCTCATTCCTTGGAGTACGGTGCCCATGATGAGTTGTATTACGGCCCAGTACGACGCGGCCTGGTACGACACGTTATTTATCAGCTGATGTTGCGTGATGTTGCATGTCACAATGTGCCATGAAGGTGGCAATAAAAGTACCGATAATGATTATAAGTTAGCAGAATCAACAAATTATGAAGAGTCAGCAATTCGTGAATCATCGAGATGATGTGTCATTGGAATACAATGTGTATTGATTACCGTTAGAGTAAAGGTAGATTACTTAAGAGAGTACATTTAAATTGTAATAAATGAGAAATGAAAATCATTCAATGAGACGATTATCAGAAAGTTGAAGTCGCAACTCGGGCTGATTTCTCTTACTGTAAATAAAGCCAACAATCTCAATTCTACTGGCGTGTTTGTCTTCAACTACACAAGTATAATTACGGTCTCTTGGTAACTCCGATCATATCTGGTTAGGACTGGACAACGTACGACTACTATTCGCAATAGACAAGTTGAAGCTATTCCCCGGTAGGACTGGGAGTGAATTAATTGGACAGGTGTAGGCAAAAGGCAGAGAGTGCTCAAATGTGAAAGTATACAAAGGACAGGTGTGTAATCACAACACCATTGAATCGATAGCAATTATTCCATCAAATGTCTACAGACGCAATGATGTCATTAAGACACCAAATACTTTTGAAAAGGAGCCATGTTTGAATTGAGTGTAAAGTAATTGTATTCATCTAGAATACGCGAACAAATGCGCCTTTAAAAAATAAACAAGCATATGCATATTACTCCTCATGACATCATCATCAAATAAAGTGCAGTTTTTGCGGGAGAAAAAAGAAAATTAAAAGTGCAGAAATATTCTTATCGATATACGATTTATCATAGGATACGCCTAAAATATAACATCTGAATAAGATTTTACCTTCCTGGCCAAGGAAACAGAGTTTACGGAGGGGAATGAATAATGGAGAAAGACGAGAGCAATTAAAAAATATGTCTCATAGGTTAAGCTCTAGAACTACAGAAATCTCACTCAGGGGATGAACCTACTACTATACCCTGAATGGAACATAAAGGGACCAGTTGCATATGCACCTTGGAATTTGACTGAGGTAACAAGAAGTGAACTTAGGTCTAATTTTTTCCGGAAGTGAAAAGAGATCTCTTAAAACTGTATCTTGACGCTTATTATTCTCGAGAAAATTAGACATAATCAAGAAGAAGGACAACAAAAACAAGAAGAAAAAGAAGAAGAGGAAGAATTCGAACGAATGCAAAAGGGGCCAATGTCCAGAAGGCTAGGAACCCTAGTAAGTAACTTACCGGGCAACCATATGTTCTAGAGCCGTGCTGAATATACCACACGTTTCATTTAATCAGCTTTGGCACTTTTTGTGTTTGTTTTGTTTTTATGTATCGTCCGATATACTAGCATTGTGCATTGATGGACTTGATTTGTATTCATGATGGTTTTTAATTGCACCGGTCATTACCTTTTGCTGTCAGACACTACTGCATGACCAATCCCTGCAGACCATCACATAACAAGCTATTCTGCTATCGCTAGTAGCCATGGAAAACAGCAGAGCACTAAACTTCAGCCGTCGGAGATGGCTTGTACTGGCCAGCAGTTTCTATGTTCAGTTCAATTGTGGAGGTACAATGAGTGCAAATGGCATCTTTATGGTGGAATTTATGAAAACTTTCGACGAGAGTGCTGCAACCTTGTCATTGATGTTCACCATACTAATCTTCACCGGAGCTATCCTTTGTAAGTTTTTGTCCTACCTGTGGGCGAAGCCCATTAATGATACTCTGTCATGCCTCTTTTCAAAAATACAAATCGTCTGTCTGTCTGTCTGTCTGTCTGTCTGTCTGTCTGTCTGTCTGTCTGTCTGTCGTCTGTCTGTCTGTCTGTCTGTCTGTCTGTCTTAGCTTGTGTTGTGTTATGTTGGGTTGTGTGCGATTAAATTTTCGATCAAATCATAATTCCAAAAGCTAACAATGATTGACTACTGAATTTTTATGGGATATTTTCGTGAATTAACTAAGATTTTATCAGTTCTCAGAGACTGCAGATTGTATATTTAAGGCATATTTGTTTAACTACTTATTTGCGCTTAATGCAGGAGGTGAGATACAAGAAAGAAGTTCAAAGGTCATCGCACACTTTTGAGAATAATATTTTGTGCTCTACTGGTAAATATTCAGCCAAAATAAATAATCTAGCTATTGTAGTTTCTGCAATATGTAAACGTTGGTCAAAGGTCATCGAAAAATTATCCGAAAAATTTCGGTACTGGTTCATTAGAGCTAAAGTTGGCTCTAGTAAAGACGATTTTTTTATATATCATGTTTATTGTATTCACATTTAAAATTGCAATATGTATCAAAATTGTCGATTTTTTTCGTAAAACTAAAGCAAATACACCATACTAAGTTAGCCTGTCACCAATCCCGGCACACAAACACGTTTATTTTGATACGTTGCGGCCGCCTAGAAAAGCTTTTTTGTAACAAACTTCAAAACAAAAACATTGGCGTTTTCTGCTGTGCATGTGGCAAGTACCACCAAGATTGATGACGTCTCCATAGAGTGCACGTTGGAAGGGCGATGTTGACTTAATAACAGAACTTGACATACATAATGATAATTTATTGAAAACTTTGCGTTTGCCTTACTTTGGTAGCGTCACAATTTTCGGAAATATACGTATATCGATATGATAAAGTACAGCTCTCTAAATGATCGTTTGATTGATTTTTCTCGCCCATATACATCAGCGCCACGCCATATGCACCTACTGTGTTTAGCGGTAGTTGTTACGTACACTGCTCTACTATCTTTATTTTCCAACTTAGGTAGCATCGTGACCTTTAGCAGTGACACCAATTTACGTACCTATGCTTCGCGGAACAACGGAAAAAACCCGCGCCATTACTTTTCGATAGACGTGTCACTATATTCACAAACCGACAAGATGGGTTGAAGTTACGGTTTAGGCAGAGTACACAATAGCAAATAAAAGCTATTATTGCAATCTACTGACGATCTAGATTCTACAAGAGTATTTGTCGTGGTCGGTCAGTTACACAGAGTGCATGGTAAATCCAATGGCGGAAAAGTCGAGAACGATTCAGCAGTTTTCTTTACATTTGTTGAAAGAACACGATTGGAACTAATTTGGGATATTAATTGGATTATCATATTTTGGCAATTTCTCAAAGGTGTTAGGTGCCATATAGCTGAATGTTGCAATATCGCTAATTACTCATAAAAGCAAGTGTGTAATATAAAAGAAAAGCAGATGAGATAACATTTGTAGATTTAATCGACATTACTTCACCATCAAATTATTCCATATTAGTTCCAATCGTGTGAAAGGTTTTCCGCGGAATTCCTCAAATCTATTTGTTGTGAACAGTCCACTAAGTCATCATCTGTCAAAACGGACAATATAGGAGAGTGGAATAAAGATTCGATGTGTAATTGAAGATGGGCATGTACTAGAATTGAGGTTGATGGTTTTTATTATGGAACGTACACGCTGCCTCGAGCTATGATTTTGATTTTGAGCTCGGCCAGACGATATTGTGAATGTAGAGAGTTTAATTACATTCTTCGATTAGTTTTTTTTTCATGTTGAGTAACGATAGCGTTGGATAAATAGGCTGGTCTATTTATAGATAGACAAGATTTTTGAACACCATGCAAATGCTACTGTCTCTTTAGCCTTCCTACTCTGTCTAGTTTTTAAAATTTATTGTTATCAACTGTAAATTTGACCTCTGCACATGAATATTGATGTTTGATCTGGTTTGATCCACTTTGATCCAGTTTGATGCGGTTCAGTCCGGTTTGATCTGGGGAATGATGATATCTCTATCCCGCCGGCTTCACATTCTCCCGGCTTCATAATCTTCAAATTCACAACGGGCGAGTGTGCAAGTTACTTCGTTTTGACCTCTGAGTAATGGAGTTGTCAGTCAATGCGAAAACATGCGTAGGTTTATGGATGAATGTTTTATATTTGCCCATTAAATGTCAACTCTGGTCCGTGTGCTGTAACTTCGACGGGTGCAGCAGCTGTGTCTCAATTCTCTGTGTATCTTGCTAAAGGCACTTTCAGGGAATTCAGTACCCACGCCTTTACCTAAAAATCATGAATAAGGGGGGGGGGGTTCGTTACTATCTAGGTCTGTGAAAGCACAAAAATGGGTACGTTTTTTGAAGAATTGGTCCTTGAAAGGAATAGAATGTCCCTTTGACATCTGGTTCATGCCGTGGTTTTCTCAGGTGTTCGGTCATATCATCACTGAATTGAAAATTCGAATTTTGATAATATGTCATAAGGTACACTCTTTTCTCAAAAGTTATCACTTGCACTATAATTGAAGTAAGCTGGTACAGACAACAACAATAGACTACATTGATGTGTCAAGACAATGTCATTGCTCTAGACAACATAGTAGTTGTACGAACTGTACTTTGCAATATCTCTCTCCAACTCCAAGATGATTGTTGGCGGAATATGACACTGTAGCGGAAATATAATTGCTATGTAAAAAAACCTGGTCGATTCCATCGTTACTTTTCCTGTAACATTCATCGGAATGTGAATAAACTATACATATAGTATAGAGTCTATAAATTTGCACGTGCGTCATGCGGTTCTGGTTTATTTTCCTCCAATTTTCTCATTTGAAAGGTGTCTTCCTTGTTCGAAAATCTCACATAAGGGGTGTTTTAGAATTTTTCGGAAACAAGCATGGGTACACAGCATTTCCTCTGAGTGTCACTAATGGACTGTGTGTATATTCGCTGAAGATTTCACTGCGAATTCTCCAATCCGATGTGACGCAACTATGGTATTTTGGTGACACTAACAGCTCTTTCAAACAGTCTTGAAGGCGCTCTTCCAAACGCGGCAGTTTTCAAGATAAACATACTTTTTTCCTTCAAAGAATGAACTCTCACTTAAAATGGTGCGATAAGTTCTCATCAAAAACCTCACAAATAAACGAAGACTAATCATTTGTCCACTTCAGTGCAGTTACGCATATCAATAGATTTTGTGTAACAGCGCCACCATACGGTCAGTCTGGCTGTTCCTTGCCCAGCCTATCACGAGACCATGAGGCGCCTTGAGACACAGTGCCTACTCTGACTCAGTTGTTAGAAACAATATGTTCTGAGTCTCCACAAACATTTTGTCGATTTCATCGTTACTTGTCGAATGTCATTTATTTGGTGGATACCTCTGTACGAAGCTGAGCAAAATACAATTTTCATTTAAACGTTCATTAACTCATTGAATCAGCCAAATACGCAAAACTTTCCAGTACAGGGTTACCGTATCCCTTTTGGTAGTGGTATGTCAGTCAGGTGTTTGTTTGCTTGTTTTTTTTCTGTCCGTTCATGGGAAAAAATACGAATAGTGTCCCATGCATCAAAGTAAAGGGCAGACTTTAACTGCTAGAGAATGCTTCATTCCATCATTAATATTCAGGTTCTGCTTTCAAACTAGTACTTTACTAGGCTGCTTTCAAATGATGAACGTAAAATTGCACTAGTGTCGTCCATGGAAACCAAACCACAAAGTATTATTTGCTCGGTTGTGTTGATAACTGTTTCTTTTTTTATATTTTAGTGCATACACCCCTCATCACATACGTCGTCAAAGCAGAATTGTAGACTTTTTAAACTTTTCTTGATGAAGACATCAATAGAAACAACAGCGAATTAACGGGTACAGTCACATGGGTCATTATCACACGTAAGGACAGACGCTGTTTAGTTTATCGAACACGATTGGAACTGATTTTGGATGATTCGATGATGAAGTAATGTCGATTTAATCTACAAATGTCATCTCATCTGCTTTTCGTTTTGCGTTACACACTTGTTTTGATGAGTCATTTGCAATATTGCAACATTCAGCAATAAGGCACCTTACACCTTTGAAAAATTTGTTAAATATAACAATCCAATTGTCCCAAAACAGTTCCAATCGTGTTATCTTTAGAGTACATGATTTAACAATCAATATTTGCACTTTAGGAAACCTTCAAAGTTTCAGAGCAGTTTCGAATACGCCATTTGTGCAACATTACTGTCGTGAAAAAACACAGATTTTCCCAATAAAAACACAGGTTGTACTATGGTGTTTCTTTTAGTAGATTGTCACTCGCCGCGACTGATAGTTGGGCCCTAAACATTTTACATACTTTTAACGCGATTGTAACTAATTTTGGATAATTGGATGTTGAGGTGATGTCGGTTTAATCAGCAACTGTAAGCTCTCAACTTTTTAAGTTATACACTTATTTTTGTAAGTTATTTTTAATATTGCAACATTAAACGATAGGGCATATTACACTTTTGAGAAATTTCAAAAATGTGAAGATCAAATTATCCCGAATTAGTTCCATGATCGTGGCTTTTTGGGTCTAGCACTTGTCAGGGCTCATCTTGAAAGTCCGCTTATAATAGGGATATGGCGTCCATTTTGACTTTGAAGTGTCGGTAAGCATTGAATTTGTTTCTCTAGTATACATTTTTGCACTTACAATCACTGCAGAGTGAGTTGTCCAGGCCCGATAGGTTCTACATGTCGGTTAAAATTACCGGTGAAATTCTACAAACAAAATACATGAAGTAAGCGCTGACTTAAGCTACTCGTAATAACGCCACCATGCGGTTGGCTGCGACCAGCTTCGAAAGACGCAAAACTTAAAAAGATTTTGCCTCTGCCATGCCCATATATGTAAGTTTTGAGATTCACCTTATGCATATTTCTTTACAAAGCTTAGCAAAAAAGTTTCGTCGGCATTAAACCATAATTGTACAAGCAATACCTCTTTAATATTTTCAGTCGGTACACTTTTGGATAATCGGGTTAGACGCCTTTATAGCAATTCTTCATTTGCCGCCCACGGATGGGTAGATTTACACGCAAAAAGATGAAAAACAGACACACCGTTTAAGTGATTAAAAACAGAAATAGCTATTTTCTTAATCCCACCCAAGGATTACATTGGAAAATAAGTATGTACCTTCACATAGTGCTTTATTTCAGTGTTTATTTTTGTTTACCTTGTGAAAGAGGGTAGGTTTGAAGAAAATTTCGAGGACGGCAAACAAAAAAATAATTAAAGGTATCTCGTTACGATATCAAAAAAAGACAAGAATTTTGGAAGATATATATATTAAAAACAAAGTCGGACCCAATACTGATCCTTGGGGAACACCGTGATGAATGCTAGATTTCTCTGATACATTGTCATTTGATTGAACAAATTGAGAACGGTTTGATAAATAACTTTATATCAAGTGTAGGCAGGGGCCCCTAAACCCATATTTTGCTCAAGTTTTGACATGTGACATATGACAATTAACCTCGTCAAGTTAACAATTTACAGAGAAACACCTAAGGAAGTGAAAGTAGGAAATAAGAAAAGCAAAACAAAAAAAGAAAAAGATCGGTAATTGTGAATATACTGATCATGAGTTCGCCGATAAACTAAATTCATTTTATTTACGGTTTGATGTCCATGATTTTTGCTATGGTGCAGAGTAATATCAAAGAAAGTGTTATCACCAATGAACGGATACTGATTGACAAAAATAACGTTTTCAAGTCACTCGTGAGCAATAAAACAAGAAAAAGTCCCGGTCCAGATAATATTTAGGAATGGTCATGTGTTGAAGTTTAGTGCCGAGCAGCTATGTGACATATTTCATTTCATTTTCCAGCTGTCTCTTGACCTTCAAAATGTTCAGAATGTGTGAAAGCGAGGTCAGCTACTGTTGTAACCTTTGCAAAGGAAAATGATCCCATGGTTTCCAACGATTTTACGCAAGTTGCGCCCTTTGCATTGAAATCATTTGAATCGAGAATTAAGTTGAAAATTTTAAATAAAGTTCAACACTTGTTAGATCCTTTAAAGTTTGATACTGGCGGGACGAGTTATGGAGGACGCAACGCTTATATAACTCTACTGAATCTGGTGTATAAACAATTTGAAGGTAATAAAACGCATGCGCGTATTTTATTTGTTGACTTTTCCTCGGCATTTAACACAATACAACCGCACCTGCTTGCCAAGAACTGTTATATCGCTTCAGTTTGGATCTGGATTTCAAACTGGTTGTTTTGATTTAAATTTTTTAAAAAACAGGTGTCGATGTGTGATGGTCAACTAGCTGTGGATCAAACGAATGTGTTACATCAACTGGCGCGCCTCGGGACTGCATTATCACCCTCTCCTGTATATTGTATACTGACGACTGTAGAAGTCAATATCAGGATAGACACATTGTGAAGTTTGCTGATGACCTCGCCATAGTAAGCTTGCTAAGACGATTGTGAAAGGTACTACGGTCCTAATGTCGATTTTTGTATAAAGTAGTGTGATACGATAATTCGTTTCTACAGTTGAATGTCAGTAAAACCAAAGATATGTGTATCGATTTTATAAGGGGCCAGTCTCCCCTGAAGCCAACGACGATCGATGATGCAGAAATTGAAATATTCAAAAAATATATTTATCTTGGCTCTACTTTGGGTGATAAATAAAGAGTGAAGTAATCTGTGGTAAAGGACAGCACAGTGTATTTTTCCTGAAGAAACTAAACCAATTCCACGTTTAAACAAATGTCTAATGGCATTGTTTTATAGATCATTCATAGAAAGTATTTTAACATTTTCTATGGTTTGCTCGTATGGTTACTTGAATAAGAAGGACAAAAACAAATGTGGTCAATATTTGCAGCAAAGCGATTGGAGAATAACAGACCAGCCTTTCCGAATTGTTTAGAAACATATCTTGATTGCTAAATTTCTACACCCGTTACGTCATGCGTTTGATCAACTTCCGTCTGGTCGTCGTTTCGATTTTAAAAACCAACTGAGCAAAACACTTTTTTAAGGAAAGCAATGGGATATTTGGATAGAGTTAAATCTGTTTTTCTATTAACAGTTTATCGCGACTTCACTATTTCCACAGTGGAAAGTGTTTCTTTTTTAACAATACGTTGGGAATTTTATTCTTGCGCTTATTTCATTTTATTTGCCTTGGGTAGAATTTTTAAAGTGTTTTCAATTTTTCCTGTAGTTATATCTTATTAGTTCTGTGGGTGTGTGTAAACACATGAGCTAAAATTACATTACCTTCAGTTTTACAAAAACAAATTGCTTCTCGAGAACACTATGACGCAATATACCTGCCTTACTGGTCAAAAATAAATTGTTGACACTCCGTAATTTACCATTCGCCCCACTGTTACTCTGACCATGCCTATCTAAAGCTTACATGTCTTGTAGACGGTTGTTAACACCACCTAAGATACTTTTATTATAGATGACAGCGTCGTTGACTTGAATATTTAATTTTTTCAACAATTAGAATTCTGTCCCTCTCTTTTCTCTGTTAATTTATTCACCTATTCATCTATCTATCTATCTATCTATCTATCTATCTATCTATCTATCTATCTATCTATCTATCTATCTATAGAAAAATAGCGTAACATTTGTCTTCGGTAATTTCTAGGCCCATGCTATCTTTGACATCGACATTGTATCCGACTGAGACGGAACTATTTGTGTGATGACAAATCGGTCAGCTGGCCCCAATGCCTACCCCCCCCCCATTGACAGTGCTTCACCCGACAAAAAATAAAGCAGTCGAAAATTGTGAAAGTGATTCGAAGAAAGTGAACATTCTTAATATTATCAATTGGTCAGTTCCGTTATTACTGACGTCTGTGTTTAATCTGTTTCCCTGACCATGGCGCAGCTAACGAAAGTAGGGTCAGGTATGGGCATGATTGGCTATCATTGGTCAATAGTACGAATGCAGTGATTGGGTTGACTTTATTTCCAGCTTGGAGCTACCTTCGAGTTGAGATTCAGTATGCAAATGGAGTAATTTTACCTGCATGGTTTCCCGAGCCAAGCATCCTATATAGACATTAAATGAAAAACGAAAAATCTTTTCTTTTTTAGTCATCGCCGTACATGCAAAGGAGAGATACATAGTCTGTCACTATGGTCACCAGGTCACGTCTTGAAAAACAATCATAGAAGATAATCATCATTTCACCTCTTAATGCCATCATAAAAGAACAGAGTCGGAGACTTCATCATCGTCATGTTTATTCAGTACTATAGGCATGATCTTGTCAGGTGACTGTGCTCATGAACATGCAGTCAAAATTCTGATTGCAACATTAGCCAATGCCTGACGCTATTTTCGTTAGCAGCGCAGCCAGCGTTGGAAATGGGTAAGGGAACCAGATTGGTTTATGTTATGCATACGGCGATTTTGACGTCATCACTTACTAGCGATACCACCTGTAGAATTGTGCGAAACTTCTATGGTTAGGTTTAATATCAGCCGATTATCTTCCCACACAAGGAGATGGTTATAAAGTGTAAAGTGAACACGTGATGAATAATGACAACCGAACTTGGATACTGAAAAATTATCATCGACATAATATCATCTCTTTAATAGTCGGGGTACTATTGGCGATAATAAACACTCACTCGGTGAGCAACTCACAGAATGATCTGCTGTTGAAACACAGAGCACAAGGCAGCGCGACGAACCGGCCTGGACTAAAATGAATGTGTGACGCCTAAAGCAGGTGCAGCCAGTCGAATTTCAATTCTGTGACATGGAAACATACTTTTCAAGTGTTTTGGAACGTATTTGTGATAAGAAGGTGCACGATGAAAAATGTATGAACGTTCACATCGATAACGAGTCATTATTTGCATTCCATGCCTGAAAACAATACCCACTGATATTTATCAGATGATAAGACGGGTTCATACAGCCACTCGAGTTCAATTAAGATAATTAAAACTGCAATTATATTTTTCAAATGGATTTGAAAAATGAAATTGCAAACAATAGTAATGAATTAAAGAGGAAAATATTCATCCAGCCATACAGCTCTTGGTCTACAATTTGCATGCAACAATCAAATCAATCAAATTTTCATATCCGGCTCATTAAGTTATCATCTTAATTGTTTGCATTGGATCTTGTGAATTATTGATGAAGTTAGTTTTTGATATACTCGGAAAAGACAATTAGCGTTTTCGTTCATTTGCCACCAATAAGGCTTGTTTCTGCTTTGCATGTGTGCAAATCAACTTTTTAATGAGATTCGGTGCCATGTTGACGACATAACATCATATTTGTCATTCAAGTATCATACTTTGTGTGAGATAAGATACCTCCGAAACAGCGACGCCATAGAAAGATTGCTACTAAGATTTAATGCAAAACGTTTTCAAATTAAACGATAGGTATACATGGAACACGATTCTGTTATTTTCGGGGGTATTTTGTTTGGAAGGATAAATTTATATATGAGCAAAAAATGACAGATATTCACAAAAGAAAGGGCGGTTAGGAGCGTTTTGTTCGCAGAGAGAGAAAAGAAGGATTTTTTTGAGCTAGGAGACGGGAAAAATGGAGAAGTAATCTGTTGGGGTGTTGGAAGAGGTGAACAGGAATGCGTGGGAGGGGCAATTTTCAGGTCTTTATAGGATGTTGGTTAAGTGGATAGTTCACTCTCGTCTACAAATTGCAACTGATTACAACATATTTTAGAGTAAGACTTAGTCTTGAAAATACAAGAACACTAAATTCCAAGAAGTCAACTGGATAGCTACCGCTGTGGATCATATGTTAGACTTGGGGCACTGTTCTCAAATGTATATGCATTTCCGAGAATTGTAAATTCCCATTAATTTGAATCTTTGGCTAACAATGTACCAAACAACGAACAAGAAAACGGTATTTGAAGCTCTGTTGAAAGCAGGATTGCATTCGACACAAAAATGGCTCCATCGGTATCTAATGGTTGACAGAAGCCCAGCTTTCTCCTGAAATTTCAAAACAACATTTTTCAGGTTTATTTTGAGCATCTCTAAAATGTATTATGTCCGTTGTTGTTAAATTAATATCAACTTTGTTCTGATTGTATGATTTCTTTGTATGTCAATGTGTCTCTTTCTTTCTTTCTTTCGCTTGCTCTCTCGAAATCAATTAAAGGTAAAGGGGGCTTTGGATTCATTTAATCTAATACGAGAAAACAGGCCGAGATTATGTTTATGAAATTGTCATTTTGGTGATCAGGCGATCCTTTGCAACCCCTCAAAGCAAGCATTGAGTACGAGAGGATTAATATTCAATAAAAGCAACTCAGGCAAGAAATAAAGAAACTTTCAATTTATGCTTCTCCGATGGGCTTCAAATGTTTCTAGTGCTTTCTGTTTCTTCCGATGAATGAGAATTTGAATGAGCACTAAAGACGAAGCTATTGACGACAGGGCTTGTCCACTAGCTCGCGATTTCAGATTTCCATTTGGATAAGTTTTTTACGAAACGTTTACACATGCATTCCCCCCCCTTCATCTAGAACTATATGGGTGACTCAACCAACACACCAGGCACTGTTACAAATTGTATTGGACAACGCTTATGCCACAGAACATGATAGACTTAATAAGATCATGTTTAACAACGTTTGTTCATGTTTTAAATATATCAGGTTTGATATTCGTTGTTTGGTCATGTTTTATATATATTAAAAGAAGAATTACGGAACGAAGTAAAGGAATACACGTTATTCATTAGAGATAATTGTCGTAAAGTATTTGTCATATTTGTGTGCGAGCATTAATGGGTCGATCTACATTTTTATTCCGTAAGTTTCTCTTCTCTTCAAGTACGAAGTATTATCATGAAGTGCAATGGCGGACTAGCTATACAAGACACGGGCACAGTATATTTTCGCCTGAATTTGGCCTCTATCTGTCAAATGCAGCTACCAGAGTAAAGATTTGAACTTTTGAGGGTATTTTCGACCATCCGATGTTGAGGACAGAAAAAAATTAGTTCGTTGTGGCTTTCGAGGGATTTGGACTTTTCTCGGATCTGTCATGTCATACCTTCTCTTCAAACCTTTACACTAGTACCAAGGTTCGACCTTCGACCTCACATTTCAACATCAGGCCTTCGATCAATTATCCAGCAACGCTGCACGCACCTGTACTCCGGACTACAGGCAAGGCTCACCTGAATTCGACAACGCTTCTAAATCGCCAAGATTCGGTTGGCAGTGAAAAATTGCTGAGAAAATGCGTCACATGTCGGAAAACGAGCGGCGAACCTTATCAAATCCCGAAACAAGCTCCATTGCAAACGTATCGCGTAAACGACGCCCATCACTTATCCACCCACTGATACATTATGTTATCGTAACAATAGTAAGACGTATAGCTGTATTAATAAAGTGTGAAGAAATAGAGCCGCTGTTTCTGTCTCCATAACTTGAACTCAAAAGATCAATCCCACACAAGAATAATGTCCGACCTCCACTGATCGTCAGAGGCCACAATGGCGAAAGCGGCTGTCCATAGTCCAAACGTCCATGCACAAGAATGCGTTTTCATCCATCTGATGTGTGTGGTAATAATCATAACGATTCAAAACTTTGAACTTAATTTCGTTTTAATACTTCTATTACAAGTAAGAAATGACAGAATGATGTGTATAACCATTGAAAATTGTTTTGTTCAACAATCAAAGTGAATATGAGATTGATGCATAATTACCAAATCGGTGATCGGTCGAAAAACTTTAAGTAATAATACACATCTAAAATATAGATATCAAATATTAAGTCACATTTTAAATAATTGGTCACTTGTTCAAAACGATTAATAACAAAAACCTTAAGCAATTACGTAATTCACGGCTATGACCTTTTGGATACTTCTTGCGTCAGAAAATCGTTAATTATTTCAACCAACACATGCTTAAATGTTAAACAACATTGTCACATTGACCATCGATCATCTCAGAAACAATTTTCTCATATATGCATATTTAAAACCATTTAGAAATGTGGAAAAGAGACAACTGGAATGTCCTTTGGTGTAATACATTTATCTCTATCCATCATGGCAGAATTTGTTTCCAAAGTGTCATTCAGCTTGTTTTCTAAGTGTAATATTTATCTGATGAAACTTCTGTATTCAGAGGGCTATCTAAAAAAATTCATTCCTTCAATCCCCCAGCCCCCTCCACTAATTTAACCCTCTACACCATAGAAAGCCTCTAAACATCTCTAAACATGAATTTCATGTATATGCAATACAAGTAATTACTTTACAACAACATCTTTGATTCATGGTGCAAACTCTTTGGGGAAACCACCCACTTCAATATTGACATGCGTACTGGGAATTCTAATTTGGAATTTCCAATTTGTAAATCACAATTTGGAACCATTCAAATGTAAAAACCATTGAATTACAATTTGAAACCATATTATTGCAATTTGGAATCGTTCCATTCCAGTTTTGAATCATTCCAAAATGGAATGGATGATTCCTCCTATGTGTTATCACTTGGCACATTCGTTTTAGAGGTAGTTGTATTTGCATTTAACTATTCATTATCACATGCACCAGCCAAGTTTGTCGCCTGCGAACAAAAAATACGGGATTTATTCTCTGCTTGTTGTACGACACGACAACCCGCGTCTATGTCATAATTTTGGTGCGTCGGACCTTTTTTGCGTCGATCTTCGGTGTACTCGTCAATGTAAACAAACAATATGGCGGCCGGTATTTCTCCAACGATCAAAAGGTGTCTGACGTGAAAATAACGTAAACATTTATCATGATTATTAGAGTCTGACAAAACACATCAACTAGGCAAATTTTTGAGTCCTCGTGTTTTCGTTTTCTCGCCAATATATGCATGGGGGTTCGTACTCGTACAGACCCCGCCGACGCCTGAACTTTCCACGCACTGTCTACTCTTATTCGGTAGACATACAGTTTCCACTGAATCAAGGGGTCAGGTGCGGTGTCTAGGCCTCCAAAAGTCATGTAATGAAATTGATATTTTCACAGACTACGACAATAATAATTCGAACAATGTAAACACAAGTGTGTACCGCCTGCGAAGGAATTACATGAATAATTTGTGGAAACACAGAGCTCCTTTTTGTGAGGGACTGTGTGAATAATTTGTGGAAACAACGAGCTCGAAGCTTGTCGCGTTACCGTGGGTTCCGTAAGCATTGCAACCAGGGTGGCGCGACGTTTACAGTGTTCGCACCGTCGAGATTCAGTCGATTTTTGTTCCCGTAATATAGCGTATCTTCGTCTGAGGTAAATTTCTAGGCCTATCTTTGAAATAGTGTATAAATTAGTGTATAACTATCTTTGAAATAGTGTATAACTTTGCGAAAGGTACGTGTAGACCGAGAGGACGTCTGGGTTTGCTTCATAAACAAACGAACGTGAACGCCGTGTTCCTCGCTCACGCGATGGACGACTGGAAATGATAGACAACTTGCCCACGGCGTATTGATATTATTCCTAAAGTATTCAAAAGTTTAAACGCGGAATCGTCATAAAAACTTCTTTTACTTTTCAAAAAATAACGAATTCTTGGCTTGTGCATGTGATAAGTATATTATTCCCTTATATTTTTCATCGTTCAGCTCGGAAAATACTCGTCACCTCTCGTCTTCGACTCGTGGTGACACGGTCATTACGTAAATGGTATTTTCCTTCGCTGAACGAAGAAAAATATTAGGGAATAATATCTAATTATTAGATCACAAGCAATTTATGCATTAAATGAGAGAAAATAAACGCCAAAACGTAACGTGTTGTAATTTTTTCCATCGACAAGGTAAGTGTGAGTTTAGCTTAATGGCTCCAGTAAGTCGAATAGTGAAACAAGATTAAATTGAAGCGGTCACGTGACGGAAACAACATGATCCAAATATGCAATTATTGTCAAGTCACTGAAGTATCTTGCAGAAAAATTGTTTCCAGTCGGAGGTATTGAACGTTTTCTGACATACAAAGAATTACAAGAAATATCCAACGTTTAGGGCAGCCTTTAGTCTGAAAAGAAATCAAAAATCATAACGCAATCATTATTTTTGGTCGACTGTAGAGCAAAAGTCGACCGTTGATATTATTACAATTTAACTATTATTTTAACGACGTTTAGAATCACTCCCTGCATGAAATTTTCTTCTTTGATGCTATGATGCTTACCGACGATAGCAACCTTAAATTCAAAACCACTGATAGAAATGTTTCAAAACTTTCTTTTCCTGTAAAGAATAATGAAATATATTAATCCCATGATAAAGTAACTTTAACA